>NC_135567.1:9939483-9969483 GCF_964340395.1 Glandiceps talaboti | reverse complement strand
CTTTAATACTGTAATGTTGTGCTTACTGCTTCGTTTTGACAAACTGTGTTGTGCAACCTTTATAGTCACACAAATGTGTTTTCCCTAGAAATGGTGTGTCCATTAGTCAAACTCTGTTGTCATAAGTTGAAAACCGAAGGAACATCTGACTCATTGATGTGAAAACTGCTAACGTGTCGGACATGTAAGCATTACTTGTTCAAGTCTCGTTCGGTATACTATAGAAGATGGCGTTATAGTATGAATAAAAAATGTTATCTGAACACTGTAAATCAGCTTATATTATGAAAACCTGACATTTATCTAGTAATACAAAAATGGAAGAAAAAAACATTTCACCCCATCCTCACGTCTCTCGGAAAACCAGTTTGTCTGCCTCACAGAGATATAAAAAGTACACAAGGCAAAGCAAACAAACAGAATGCGATAATTACCTGCGAGAGAACAACCAGAGTCATCAGGTGGTATGCTTTCAAAGTCTTCATCGTCGATATTTTCAGGAGAGAAATTCTGCGGACAGATCTGCACCTTTCAGCTGTAAACAGTTGTATTGGCTGCAATGAAAATGCTTGTAAAACTTACTTCATATAAAGATATTCTAACAATGGACACCACATTATTATAATTTATGCTAAACAGCCTATTATCGTGTCGTGTGCACGTTGAGTGGAAAAGTGGGTGTGGCTACTTAATATAGCCAGTTACAACAGGGATTCATAGGGCAGAGAACTTCTGATTGAGTGATTGGCACTTAACTCATAGTTGATACGTCAGCAATAATTTCATTCTACCTTATGATCGACTAGAATTGACACTTTTTCCATGTTGCATTTCGTTTTGTTTTAAACACATTTAAAGGTTGCTGAAATCCAATCCTAACCTTTCTAGCCAAAATAGCTGTAATAAATAAGAATATGTAACGAATGTCAATGACTGTATTAATTTTTTGCGAATATATATAGGGATATAAGTAGCAATGTGACGCCTGTGCGTTTCCCGTGTTAGGTATCAGATTTAGGTAAGATTGAAAGAAAATCATCAGACTTAACTAGTACAATATGCATGAAATGGTATGACCTTGACCACTAGCCCTGAAGGCCAAAGTCAAAGCAAATGGCAATAGTCTTAAAATAAACATAGAATTAAACACTTGAATGCAATCTCTCTATGTATTCCAGTTTGGGAGTTAAGAAAAAGTGATCTTGCAGAACAAATATGGCTGTCATTCAGTCAAAGTAGTGACGGTCAATGGCGTGGGAAACTAAATTGACACCAACAGAAAGTCAATGTCTCATATTGGGCATTTGAATAAAGTGACGTATTATGGTTCTCAAGCGGTTGAACACATTATCATTATTTAGCTAAACATGGCTGTCATTCACTAACAACCAGATTTAAATTAAATGCCTTCCTTAAAGGCAAGTTTTCTAATTTTCGCTATTACACACTATTATTGTCGGAATGCAATAAAACATATGCGATTAGTTACTATTTGAAGTATTTACCAAGTTGAATTGAATCTGAAGAGTGTCTTTAAAGATATAGTTATAAAACTAAAAGCTACAGCAACAAACATTTCCAAAATTAATGCGATTAGTTGGCTGCCACTCAGTAAAAAAAATTAAGAGCATTTCCTTGCTTCTTGCATTCCCGTGTCCAATATCTTTTAGAAAAATTGTCATTCCGAGAAAAGCAAAATGTCTGCAATATGTAAGAAATAGCTGGATTTTGATCATTGAATCTGTACGTCAAAGTCGTAGTCGAACGAGGTCATAGACTTGAATTGAATAAAACAAATATTGAAAATTCATAGCAGATGCACAAAATTACTAAATATTGGGACAGAGCCCTTTGGCAGGATTTATTTCATGGTTTATGCGTTGAAAATTACCAAAATAGATACTTATATTCAAATATTGATACCAAGAAAACTGGACACAAACAATCAACACATGACAGAAAGTTATATGTATTTCCTTTCTTCTTGTATATCCGTGTCCAATATCTTTTGCAAAATTGGTCATTCCGAAAAAACACAACATGTCTACAATATGTAAGAAATAGTTGAATTTTGATTATTGAACCTGTACGTCAAACTCGAGGTCAAACATTCAGTTCTTAATATGGAATTTGTACCTTGTAATATGGGGTAGACACTTAAATGATGTCTCTATGTAGCACAGGTGTTTCAGGCTACCTAGTAAGTAAGGTTTTTAACTACAGATGTATGGGCATCTTTCAGTATAGTTTGATATGAGAAACAAAAGTAATGTGTCTACATATTTGATTTCTTCTATATTACCTGTAAATATAATGTAAAACAAATTGGCAACATATAGTTGATACATGTTGTGGGTGTAATATGTATGAAATAGCTTGACACTGAGACATTGTGCAATTCCGATAACTTGCCCTAATAAATTTGAACTTCCGCCAAACCTGGTACAAACATCGGATTCATTAGTCCTCACATGTACACCAATTTGTTTCATTACAATCACGATAAAATGACCAACTGGCAGCAATATTTGTCGTAAACAGTTAAAACCTGAGTTTTAATATTAGGAACTATAACTTCGATGAATATTTGCTATTTCTGTAACAAGCACGCACCTTCCATCTGTTCAACATTCCGTGTTGGCCAAATACAAATAATCCCTGGCAAAATGACTTTTTCAAAATGTTAAGCAGATTACTTCAAATGTAAAATAAGCCTCCTATTATGTTGGGCACATAGACATATGGTAATGGTTTACCCGATATTTTTGTGCATAGGTGGGGCTTTCATCATCTCATGAAAGTAATATGGAGAGAGAGAGAGAGAGAGAGAGAGAGAGAGAGAGAGAGAGAGAGAGAGAGAGAGAGAGAGAGAGAGAGAGAGAGAGAGAGAGAGACAGAGACAGAGACAGAGAGAGAGAGAGAGAGACAGAGACAGAGACAGAGAGACAGAGACAGAGACAGAGAGAGACAGAGAGAGAGAGAGAGAGAGAGAGAGAGAGAGAGAGAGAGAGAGAGAGAGAGAGAGAGAGAGAGAGAGAGAGAGAGAGAGAGAGAGAGAGAGAGAGAGAGAGAGAGAGAGAGAGAGAGAGAGACCAATTTTGCAAAACATATTGGACACGGATATACAAGAAGAAAGGAAATACATATAACTTTCTGTCAAGTGTTGATTGTTTGTGTCCAGTTTTCTTGGTATCAATATTTGAATATAAGTGCCTATTTTGGTAATTTTCACCGCATAAACCAGGAAATAAATCCTGCAAAAGGGCTCTGTCCCAATATTTAGTAATTTTGTGCATCTGTTACGTATTTTGAATATTTGTTTTATTCAATTCAAGTCTATGGTTTCACACAATTCACTAAAAGAAGGAAAACATCTATGATTGAGTTCCTTTTCAAGGCCAGTGAATCTAAATGCTTTGCTTCCTATCCTAATAATGGAATAGACCCAGTGCAATATTAGTATTTTACCAAGTTTAGATTATTAAACATGATAAGATTTAAGGAAAAAGAACCAACGTATGTGTGTGAGAAAAATCAACCTAGTAGAGCGCCATTAAGGGACGGCAAGGTTTATATATTTATTATTTATTTATTTATTTATTTATTTATTTATTTGTTGTTGCTTTCCTCCAGTCTAATTTCTCCAATCGAACTACTCTGTCTCTGTCTGTCTGTCTGTCTGTCTGTCTGTATGTATGTATGTATGTATGTATGTATGTATGTATGTATGTATGTATGTGTGTGTGTGTGTGTGTGTATGTATGTATGTATGTACATGTATGTATGTATGTATGTATGTATGTATGTATATATGTATGTATGTATGTATGTATGTATGTATGTCTCTCTGTCTGTCTGTGTCTATGTCTGTCTCTCTATATTTATCTGTCCCTATGTATGTACGTCTGTCTGTCTGTCTGTCTGTCTCCCTACCCCTAAATCATTAAGTATGCAATTTTGTTTTGGCAATTTGTAGCGTATGCATAGCATCTCTCCCTCTCTCTCTCTCTCTCTCTCTCTCTCTCTCTCTCTCTCTCTCTCTCTCTCTCTCTCTCTCTCTCTCTCTCTCTCTCTCTCTTTCTTTTCATTACTTTCATTACATTCTGAAAGCAACCAACCCACACGAACGTCACGTAAACCCATACCTTATGTCTCTGCCACTAACACACTAGAGGGTTTATTTTACGTTTGAAGTAATCTGCTTAACACTTTGAAAATGTCGTTTTTACAAGGGTATTATTAAATTTTGCAGTTGGCGAACACGGAATGATGACCAGATGGCAGGTGTACGCTTGGTAGACAAATAACAAATATTCGTTGAAGACATAGTTCCTAATCCTCAACAAATTAGAAATTCAGATTTTAATTTTTTATGACGAATATTGTCACCAGTCGTGATTGTCATGAAACAAATCGGTGTACATATGAGGACAACTGAATCAAATATTTGTGTCGGGTTTAGTTGAAGTTGAGCATTTGCATTATGCTAATATTTGGCTCTTTTATTTTGAAGACAATGGCCTTGAAGTTCAAATTTCAAGGTCTCATTATTAGAGATAACATGGATTAATACACTTAAATGAGATATGTATATATATAAAGCTTCAGAGTTAATACAGAAAATGTGATTTTTGCAAAAGAAATATGGTGACTATTTCAACACGAAGATAGAGATCAAAGTAAAACGACAGGATTTCATTAGAAAGACCCTTATGTGTGTCTGGTAAGAAGTATTATTTTATTTTTCTAACATGCTATGTCCAATTTTATTCAGACATAACACAAATATGACATACGACACGGGGCATTTGCAGATCACCTTGTTTTTAAACATAAACAATTTGTCTTTGAAACCACAATTTTTGTCTAATGGTCAATGACTATTGTATAACTCAAATACTATACATGTGGAGTCATTTCAAGTGGCTTCTTTTCCCATATAATATTATCAGATGCAAGCTTTCTTTTAAAAGAATGGCTCTCACCTTATGGTCAATTAGGGACAAAAATGTTTGTTTCCAATGTTCTGAAAAACTTGTTGTTTTATGACTTATCTTCTTAATAATTCACAATTTTCGGCTATATCTTAAAATACACTCTTCAAATTCAATTCAGTAAGTCATTTTTCATCTCGCGGCAGTTCCCGCGTGAGCTATTGAGTCCATAGCAACCATATGACGGTGGTCAAGCTGAAGTGTCAACCAACGTTAACATGATATTGTTCTCAATGCCATCGCACGTATAGTATAGTATCGATCAAGCGAAGCAAACTTTAAAAGTATGGTTGTAAAACGATGTGCATATAGAGAATGTAAGTCGGATTCTCGATGTTATGACCGAGACTACATGGATAGTTTTCACTTCATAAGATTCTCAAAACCAAAAAACAAAACCGGAGAAAACACAGTGTTAGATAAAAAGCCTCTTCCTGGGGCGATAAATTTGGTGTACATAATGTCAAGGTATATACTTTCCTATGCTCGCTACACGTTGTCGGAGGAAATAGACGATCACCCCGATCCAATACCTGGCTAGTGATATGACTTGAGGTGTCGAACTGAGAATGCTTGAAAATAGGCCAAGTCTGGTACGATGCAGTGTACATGTACGTAGTGTGTGCGTAATATGCGTCATCACATCATGTCAAATGCACGTTGTACCTAGACGGCTTGCCTGAATTCTGCCTCATTTATTCTCAGATGTATTAAGTTTGCGAAGATACATTGCATCTTTTAAACCCAATCTTGAATAAAAACAGGTGAAGGTTGAACTCATGACTTACTGGTATTAGAAGTTACATGTGTCTGAGAACCGTTGACCGGTACACGTATGTCCGGCCGAATGCGGTCCTATTAATAACTGCCCAAGACAGCCCGAGACAAAAAATACATTCAAAGTAAAACCAGGGGTTCAACAACTGTTATGAGTTAATAACCAAATACCCCTTGTCATAAGCAGTATATGTGACCTAACTATATTATTATTTTTTTATTATTATTATTATTACAAGTTATGGGGTTTAATATTATATAATAATGAAAAGTGTTCGGAGGACTTTTAGAGGAATGTCACTTAAGATTGTTGTATAGGATCTGTAAAGGTTGAAATTTTACAACCACAACTAATTGTGCAATATTTCCCATTCAAGCTTCAAGTCGTAACATTTGGGAGCTTGGTACTTGCTATGTATATGAATAAAAGTCTAGCAATATTATTTTATTTATTACTAAATTTCCACTAGCACTGTGGCCCAGCTAAACTCTCATTTGTCCAGTATTCCGCGAAGCATTTAGACACCAATATTTGATTGACAGTTATAGTAGTGATGACTCAGATTTTCACAAAAACCTTTGGTCTCTACTTACGATGTTTCAGCCACTTTGGTGTTATTTTTCAGACAGATTGGTGTACATTTGAAAAAGTTGAACATGAGCTGAGCGAAGTTCACTTGTCATAAAATAATGATGCAAAGTTTAGTGAAAAGAATATCGAATTTTTTTCTGACGTGCACTGTACTGACTGTGGTGATAGCTGACAGCATTATTTTTTGACGGGTAACTAAAATATACGTAATAACTCGAAATTCTAGCTTTTATTTGCCACACAGCTTTGAAGAAATTAAAGACTAATTTTTGTGAAAGCAAATTCTAGGTCAGTCTGTATGTATTACGTGTAAAATGTACCAGTTTACGGTTTTGATTTGATCTCAATCGAGAAACTACAATGTTATTGTGTTGGCATGCCATAAATTTCATTTGACCTGTTTCATAATTTCTGCTACTGTAAAACGCTGTAAGAATATTGTTTCATTTATTACAAATTGTACTTTCATGAATAGCTGATAACATGTAATAATATATTAATTCGAATGCAAAAAATTACCTGAAATTATCAAATGTACGGCATATTTGCGGAGTGCACTTGATATAAGGCCATTCCAGGCATGATGATATTGTTACACTGTGTAACATTGTATCACATTCACAAGATGTTTACGTGTGCATCTGCACAGTGCGTGCGGCGTACTGAAACAATGCAAATAAAAGGTCACGACCTTGATGGTGACACAACTGTGAAATCATGGATAATTTATCAATATTCCAGTAAAAGTGGAAGGTATGGAAGGCTACTCATCCCCAACTATGATCTGATATTTTCAATATCCATGAACTTACAGACATCGGATGAGAAAGGGCTTTACGATAAGACAACACATGGGACAATGTAATAACATGTGGCCACGGTGAGTCCACTGTTCATGGATGGTCCACTGTTCATGGATGGATGGGCCGTGACCAAGTCTCAGTAATGTCCGTTTTTTATGTGTACATGTACGCCGAAATCTATGGTTCTCAAAGTCGCTACATGTCTTTGATTTGCAAGTTTTAAGTTTTTAAGAAAAATATGGCAGTCTGATTGTCCATGGCCACGTCAGTACCGAACGTTAGGTTCCCCCTTTGATCGGGCCCAGCCTGTGAGCCTTCAGACGTATCATGCGTACAGTGTTAGCGAAGTGGTTAGCTCGCCTCACAAAGTGGGAGCGTATTCACTGTACTGTGCTGTGTCTATATGAACCTGTGTTTGCCACAATGCAGTAATTTTCCAGGTAGACACAACAATGGCGACACTCAATTGCAACATCATTGTTGCGTCTTTTACATTGATTGTGACAGTGGTACAAGTTATGTATCAAAATAAAAGAAATCAACTCTCGGTAGTCTACTTGAAATTTCGAAAGCAAGACAAACAATCCGGACTACGCATGCATTATTGTTTTTGTTTTTTTTAATTACTATCATATGGAACATATTTTATGAAACTGGCTTGCCTTCTTTATATTAGACTAAATTCGAACATAATTTTCGTGGCGTTATATATATGTTTTCTATCATTACCTGCGAAACTCCAGTAAATTGGTCAGGGAAGCCGGTGTGGTGCATCAATGTTTAACACCTCCAAACTTTCTAGATTGGGTCATCACATGGTTATCGTACATGCGCACATTGGTCACACATATTAATGAGACAGAATTTCAGGCTATTTTGAAGCATGCGCATTTCATACAATTGGAACAGTGAAAACTTTCGCGCACAGCACCGGTAACATTTACATGCTTACTGGCCCTTTTTATGTCTTCGTCGAATATTTTTTATTTCTCTAACAAGCACACCTACCATCTGGTTATCATTCCGTTTTGGCCAAATGCAAAATTCAATGGTGAATACGACTTTTTTTAAAGTGTTAAGCAGGTTAATTTAAATGTAAAATAAACCCTGAGATAGAGGCAAAGAGAGAGACAGACATACAGAAAGACAGACAGACAGACAGACAGACAGACATACAGATTGTGTAAAGTTTCAAACAGTTCAATAAAAGAAAACATCTAAAAAGAGGTGAGAAAAATCTTTCAAATTAAATGGATCTCACCTAGTTTTATTGACCAGTGGCCCCCATAAATACAATACCCCTCTCCCTTCCCCCCACACTCTGCTCTTCTGAAGAAACTGACTGATTCCTTTCTGTCTGTCTGTCTGTCTGTCTGTCTGTCTGTCTGTCTGTCTCCCCTTTCTCTTTCCCTCTCTCTTTTCATTACTTTCATTACATACTGAAAGCAACCAACCCACACTAACATCGCGTAAACCCATACCATATGCCTATGCCCTTAACATAGTAGAGGGTTTATTTTAAGTTTGAATTAATCTGCTTAATATTTTGAAAATGTCGTTTTTACAAGGGTATTATTAAATGTGGTTCGTGAACACGGGATAATGACCAGATGGCAGGTGTATTCTAGGCTTGTCTTACAGTGCAAATTTGTGTTTTATTTTTTTTTTAATTTTTGACGTGGGAGCGTATTCACTGTACTGTGCTGTGTCCATATGAACCTGTGTTTGCCAAAATGCAGTAATTTTCCAGGTAGACACAACAATGGCGACACTCAATTGCAACATCATTGTTGCGTCTTTTTACATTGATTGTGACAGTGGTACATGTTATGTATCAAAATAAAAGAAATCAACTCTCGACAGTCTACTTGAAATTTCGAAAGCAAGACAAACAATCCGGACTACGCATGCATTATTGTTTTAAAAAATTACTATCATATGGAAGATATTTTATGAAGCTGACTTGCCTTCTTTATATTAGACTAAATTCGAACACAATTTTCGTGGTGTTATATATATGTTTTCTGTCATTTCACTTTGATCATGGACCGCACCCGGGGAACTCAAGTAAATTGATCAGGGAAGTCGATGTGGTGCACCAATGTTTAACATTTCCAAACTTTCTAGATTGGGTCATCACATGGTTATCGTACATGCGCACATTGGTCACACATATTAATGAGACAGAATTTCAGGCTATTTTGAAGCATGCGCATTTCATACAACCGAAGCAGTGGAAACTTTGGCGCACGGCACTGGTATTATTTACATGCTTACTGGCCCTTTTTATGTCTTCGTCGAATATTTTTTATTTCTCTAACAAGCACACCTACCATCTGGTTATCATTCCTTTTTTGCCAAATGCAACATTTAATGGTAAATACGACTTTTTCAAAGTGTTAAGTGGATTATTTCAAATGTAAAATAAACCCCGAGAGAGAGACAGACAGACAGAGAGACAGACAGACAGAGAGACAGACAGACAGACAGACAGACAGACAGACAGACAGACAGACAGACAGACAGACAGACAGACAGACAGACAGAAGTGTACAGTTTCAAACAGTTCAATAAAAGAAGAAAACATCTAAAAAGAGGTGAGAAAAATCTTTCAATTTAAATGGATCTCACCTAGTTTTATTGACCAGTGGCCCCCATAAATGCAATACCCCTCTCCCTTCCCCCCACACTCTGCTCTTCTGAAGAAACTGACTGATTCCTTTCTGTCTGTCTGTCTGTCTGTCTGTCTGTCTGTCTGTCTGTCTGTCTGTCTGTCTGTCTGTCTGTCTTTCTGTCTGTCTGTCTGTCTGTCTGTCTGTCTCCCTCCCTCCCCTTTCTCTTTCCCTCTCTCTTTTCATTACTTTCATTACATACTGAAAGCAACCAACTCACACGAACATCGCGTAAACCCATACCATATGCCTATGCCCTTAACATAGTAGAGGGTTTATTTTAAGTTTGAATTAATCTGCTTAATATTTTGAAAATTTCGTTTTTACAAGGGTATTATTAAATGTTGTGGTTCGTGAACACGGGATAATGACCAGATGGCAGGTGTATTCTAGGCTTGTCTTACAGTGCAAATTTGTGTTTTATTTTTTTTTTAATTTTTGACGTGGGAGCGTATTCACTGTACTGTGCTGTGTCCATATGAACCTGTGTTTGCCAAAATGCAGTAATTTTCCAGGTAGACACAACAATGGCGACACTCAATTGCAACATCATTGTTGCGTCTTTTTACATTGATTGTGACAGTGGTACATGTTATGTATCAAAATAAAAGAAATCAACTCTCGGCAGTCTACTTGAAATTTCGAAAGCAAGACAAACAATCCGGACTACGCATGCATTATTGTTTTAAAAAATTACTATCATATGGAAGATATTTTATGAAGCTGACTTGCCTTCTTTATATTAGACTAAATTCGAACACAATTTTCGTGGTGTTATATATATGTTTTCTGTCATTTCACTTTGATCATGGGCCGCACCCGAGGAACTCAAGTAAATTGATCAGGGAAGTCGATGTGGTGCACTAATGTTTAACACTTCCAAACTTTCTAGATTGGGTCATCACATGGTTATCGTACATGCGCACATTGGTCACACATATTAATGAGACAGAATTTCAGGCTATTTCGAAGCATGCGCATTTCATACAACCGAAGCAGTGGAAACGTTTGCGCACGGCACTGGTATTATTTACATGCTTACTGGCCCCTTTTATGTCTTCGTCGAATATTTTTTATTTCTCTAACAAGCACACCTACCATCTGGTTATCATTCCTTTTTTGCCAAATGCAACATTTAATGGTAAATACGACTTTTTCAAAGTGTTAAGTGGTTTATTTCAAATGTAAAATAAACCCCGAGAGAGAGAGAGAGACAGACATGCATGCATACATACATACATACATACATACATACATACATACATACATACAGACAGAAGTGTACAGTTTCAAACAGTTCAATAAAAGAAGAAAACATCTAAAAAGAGGTGAGAAAAATCTTTCAAATTAAATGGATCTCACCTAGTTGTATTGACCAGTGACCCCATAAACACAATAGTCCTCTCCCCCCCCCACACACTCTGCCCTTCTAAAAAACTGACTGATTCCTTTCCGTCTGCATGTCTGTCCGTCTGTCTGTCTGTCTGTCTCCCCTCCCCTCTCTCTTTCTATCTCCCTTTCCATTACTTTCATTACATACTAAAAGCAACCAATTCACACGAACGTCGCGTAAACTCATACCATATGTCTGTGCCCCTAACATAATAGAGGATTTATTTTACTTTTGAAGTAATCTGCTTGCTATTTTTAAAAAGTCGTTTTTACAAGGGTATTATTAAAAAATTGTAGTTGGCGAACACAGAATGATGACCAGATGGCAGGTGAATGCTAGGCTTGTCTTACAGTGCAAATTTGTGTTTTATTTAATTTTTTTTTTCATGTGGGAGCGTATTCACTGTACTGTACTGTGTCCATATAAACCTGTGTTTGCCACAATGCATTAATTTTCCAGGTAGACACAACAATGGCGACACTCAATTGCAACATCATTGTTGCGCCTTTTTACATTGATTGACATGCGAATAGTATTCTTCTGAGATGACAACATTTAGTTATTAAAAGATCGTTGATGTCAAATAATGACTAATTACAGACAGTTGGAAGAACAATGACGTCATCACATTGTTTAGTTAGTTTTCATATTGTCAATATCATTTGCATTGATTTAAGGCGACGGCAACACTTCCGTTTTAGTCATTTATGGTGTTGATTATTTTATCACCCAATCATTTGAGTATTGTATATTGTATATTTTATGTTTATAAGAATTTAATGGAATGATAAAATAATGGATTCATTCTTTGGAAGTTGGCGCTGAAGGCAACAGCTAGGCCTAGACTAGGAACTTCGGTCTGCTCCATGACCACTTCTAAATGATCAAGGTTAACCATGAACATTGTGTGTAGTCGGAGCTAATTCCCTAAAAGTCCAAGTCGATTCCGTGTACAGAGTGGGGAGAGAGAGAGAGAGAGAGTAACATTGAAGGAGGGTTACGTTAACAGTAGAGGTAACCCCCAAGTTGTTACACTACCATACAACCTGACTGAATTTTATCCGTGTTTGGAGCTCCATTCCCCGCTCATACATCATTGAAAATCATTAAGTATGCAATTTTGTTTTGGCAATTTTGTAGCTTATTCATAGCATCTCTGCACACCTCTCTCTCTCTCTCTCTCTCTCTCTCTCTCTCTCTCTCTCTCTCTCTCTCTCTCTCTCTCTCTCTCTCTCTCTCTCTCTCTCTCTCTCTCTCTCTCTCTCTCTCTCTCTCTCTCTCTCTCTCTCTCTCTCTCTCTCTCTGCTGTTAAATTAAACAATGAACTTACCATTATCAATTTGTGATGTTCCACATCAGGCATTGCTAATTTCATATAACATTGACATGATAGTTGCATCCTGAGGTAGTCAGTAAATAGATGACAACATACATTTTAGCAATCGTACGATGTTACATGTTTCCAGTTTGGCACCCCGTTGAACTGTGCATTGAAAGGTTGGTAGGATTTCATTCCACGGACTACGGGGGCGCCATTTAACAAAGTCCTGCAAAATCCCAGCATTTGAAGCTTAATCTTTGTGTATTTATACTTTTGCTGATTTTAGCTGAAGATGGTGTCAAAGAGACAGACTACCTTTTCGCGTCAGTGCAACTCTTTAACGAGACTCCTAACATGCATTAATAGATATAAAGCCTTTCTATGATTGGAGTAATGAGGTGCTTAATGGATATAAAAGCCTTTCTATGATTGGAATAATGAGGTGCTTAATAGATATAAAGCCTTTCTATGATTGGAGTAATGAGGTGCTTAATAGATATAAAAGCCTTTCTATGATTGGAATAATGAGGTGCTTAATAGATATAAAGCCTT
The DNA here is from genome assembly GCF_964340395.1 of Glandiceps talaboti. Lineage (NCBI taxonomy): Eukaryota > Metazoa > Hemichordata > Enteropneusta > Spengelidae > Glandiceps > Glandiceps talaboti. The sequence continues at coordinate 9,956,379 of NC_135567.1, read as the reverse complement.
TCTATGATTGGAGTAATGAGGTGCTTAATAGATATAAAAGCCTTTCTATGATTGGAATAATGAGGTGCTTAATAGATATAAAGCCTTTCTATGATTGGAGTAATGAGGTGCTTAATGGATATAAAAGCCTTTCTATGATTGGAGTAATGAGGTGCTTAATGGATATAAAGCCTTTCTATGATTGGAGTAATGAGGTGCTCAATGGATATAAAAACCTTTCTATGATTGGAGTACTGAGGTGCTTAATAGATATAAAAGCCTTTCTATGATTGGAGTAATGAGGTGCTTAATAGATATAAAGCCTTTCTATGATTGGAGTACTGAGGTGCTTAATAGATATAAAGCCTTTCTATGATTGGAATAATGAGGTATTTAATAGATTTAAAGCCTTTCTATGATTGGAGTAATGAGGTACTTATTAGATATAAAGCCTTTCTATGACTGGAGTAATGAGATACTGAATAGGTATAGATATAAAGCCTTTCTATGATTGGAGAAATGAGGTATTTAATAGATATAAAGCCTTTCTGTGATTGGAGTAATGATGTGTTTGGCAATGTGTAAATACTACGGTGTGCCTGTGATAGGCAGGAAATGGCTTGATTTTGATACTTGACCTTGAAAGTCAAAGTCAAGATTTTAGATTAAAGTATCAAAAAAGCTGTAAGGGTTGTATATTTGATAATAAGGGTTAGACACTAGAAGTTTTGAGTTTTTCAGTAAATCATCATTTTTAACTACTAATATGTCGGCCATTCGATCACATTTGCAGATATCGAAAGTTAAAGTGACATGCATATGTCCGATATGATATGAAAGAAATTGGATATTGTGTGTCTAAGAAATGATTTATTATGGACGAATAGACGCACAGACGCATGGACAGACAACATGACTACATGGACAGAACTACATTATTTCATACTTTGGTGGCGGTGGTGGTGATGGTGGTGATGGTGGTAGTGGTGGTGGTGGTGGTGTAGGTTTGAACAGTTTTATTTCTCATCCCACAAAAACTATATTACTAATGGATTGTTTTGTACCACTAAAGACAAATATTTAACCCCTCCCCCCCAAAAAAAAAGAAAGAAGAAAATACAACGTAAAATTGATAAATGGAACAACTTTCACTATGGTAAATGTATGGCACTAAAATACAATAAATTGTCGATACAATTATTATTTAAAACTTAATGAAGAAATAAATCCGATGTCCACTGTGTGTTGACGAGTAAAAGTGATATTATCTATCAAATCAAACAAACCTCGACGTTTTAAATGATATGATTTAATTATAGGCTGTAATATACATTGTACGATGTGTCATACCACTCTCAATTGTTTGGTTTTTTATGCTTGCCTCTGCTTGAGGGCGCCTTGTCACGATGTACCGTAGAGGCTACATGGATCACAAATGCATATGTTGGTAACAGATCACTCTCTAAGGCTGGTCGGATTAGGAGGTAGATTGGTAGATATATAGAAATGGCATTTCTTGCCAAGTATTTATAAATTAACATTCTGAGCTTTCCAAATTGGTATACCGCTGCTTCCTTTGTGATTTACCTGCGAAATTAATTATGATGTAATTCGCAAGCCATTATTGGACATTCTCATTGATATTTGTGAAATCTGTTTCATCTCACATTGACCCTCAATCACCAAGGTCATAAGTATGCTCAATATATAGTTGTTGGCCCTCTGTTGGTACCGACCAACCCCCAACCCCCAGCTCATTAACTAAATGGCAAGGTGTGCTGCTGTAGCCGTAGATCAAGGGTTTGTATGTTATATGGTAGCAATCAACCCCTCAAGATGACTATATGATATAGTATCTGAGTCAATTGGAACCTCGCAGTCAGTAATTTATGTTTATTCAGAAAACAAATACCATCTCTTTGATATTATTCCATATCTACTCAGAGAGTCAGCAAATAAACAATATATAGCACAAATTTAAATTCTTTATCAGCCGTTATTTAAGATAAAGTAATACAATTATAATACATTAATTAGTTGGTTACCAAAAACCTTACAACTATGTGAACCTGAATAAATATATTTGTTTATATAGATTTCCACTGAAACTAGTATCTTTACACAACACGTGTGTGTGTGTGTGTGTGTGTGTGTGTGTGTGTTAGAGAGACAGAGATAGACAGACAGACAGACAGACAGACAGACAGACAGACAGACAGACAGAGAAATTTTACTTATGTGATTATTAGCCTAATCTTAGACAGAAAAAAATGTGATATAGAACAAAAAACGTGTACTTTTTAAATCAAACAGTAAATTACACTCCCTGCTCCCTGTATATGAACTTACTAGTCAAAGCTGTCATTTCTATATAATCTCAAACATATTTAGAATACATAAGATAAGTTATATGTATGTATGTATGTATGTATGTATGTATGTATGTATGTATGTATGTACGTACGTACGTACGTACGTACGTATGTATGTATGTATGTATGTATGTATATGTATATGTATATGTATATATATATATATATATATATATATATATATATGTGTGTGTGTGTGTGTATGTGTGTGTGTGTGTGTGTGTGTGTGTATGTGTAAGTCTCGCTGGAGAGAACATAGTCTTGCCGCTAAACGTTCGGGCTTTCTTTCGATACTATAAGCAAACGAAGTTCGCAGTGAGGACTTGCCAGAACAGTCTAGCTAATGTCATTTTCAGACCGGACATTCCATTGAGATTAGTGGGTTGGGCGATGTATGCATATATATACTTTAATATATTCAATCTCTGCATGCAGGTGTTGGCAAACACATGTATGTCATTACTATGTCTTATCAGTTTATGGTAATTGTGTTTGATGAGTGTGTAGACGTTGTCATTCATACATTTTAGTTAACGTATTGGTGGTTATTTTTACAAGCCCCTCCTTAAGATGAATATGCATGAAAAATTAGCTATTGTCCTCTGTTTGTGCTTGTCGCTAATACGGTTCTCTGATTGGCAGTTATTTATATCCTGATGACATTTGCTAGACCCCGGATGTTCCATCCTCGATAGCAATGTTCGGGCGGGTGTCGTATTCTATCGGAAGAACATCCGAGGTCTAGCAGATAGACTAGCGAGAACAGTGCTCGATGCAAATATTAAAAGCAGAGCATTATAGACTTAATTTAAAGGAATAAGGATGTAATAAGTCGTTACTTAGAGTTTCACCATTCGGGCGATCATCAGACGACTAAATTAGGATTGTCATGGTCGATACATATACAATTAATGTCTGTATGTATATATTGTGCAAGAAGATGGTCGGACTGAACTATTCCTTTCGTGGGTTACTTATATAGTTGGTGAGCGAGTATTTGCCTTCATGGGGATATTTCGAGACCAGCTCGGATTTTTTGTTCAGTAGCATTATCTTTTCAGCATTAGTTTCTCAGTTAAACAGAGATTACAGTGTTTCGTCTCACTTGTATAAGCAGCCGCTTGGGTGACGATATCCCACTCGATATGAAATGGCTGGTTTCTTTCCATCAAATTCCAAACTTGTTTGGATAGCTCTGTGCTATACTGTAGCTTCTTATGAGTAAATGTGTGTTTGTGGTTTGAGTATCGCTGTTTAAATGTGTTCCCTGTTAGCCCAAAGTATAGTTTTGTGTTGTTGTTATCTGGTATGACTTGTGCCCTGTATATTACGTTGGTTGATAGACAGTTGCCGTTGAGTGGACACTGTTTGCGATCTCTACCATCGAACAGCAGGATTTTCTACAGTGCTTGATTATTTCTATATCTGATCTTGTTCCGCTATGTCCGTGTGTTGTTTTTGCGAATATCAGTGCTTTCTTTAGTAGGCTTTCGGTGATGGACAGGTACAAATTGACAACATATAATATTATAAAGGTGTGATTCGATTTATCAGGATGGTCTTGAATAAGTTTATGACGGTCGCCGAGTATATATATATATATATATATATATATATATATATATATATATATATATATATATATATATATATATATATATATAACTCGGTGAGTATCAATATGCTAAGACAGTGCTCTATACTGCAGTGGCAGAGCGCAATAGTTTTGGTAGTACTGGACCTCTTTCTTCGTTGTAACTCGGAGTTTCACGCATTGCGCGATCATCAGACATCTCTGATATATATATTTTCTCTCGTTCAGTTGTATTTTATTCTCTGTTTATCGACTAAATTATTTTATTTATTCTTTTTGTATTACTGACCAGACCAATATCATTTTTATTTTTATTCAGCGAGTTTCTTCTGACCACTCAATTCCACTCAGGGGTGTGGAGTAAGTCAAATTATCGAGTTCCGATAGGCATGTTGGTTGCTGTACACTCTCTGGGACATTTGATTTAAATACATACAAATATAAACAATGGCGCACCTACTGGCAGATGATAGACCTGTTTTTGTTCAAAGTGTTCTTTTAAACCACTCGGACTCAACTCAATGTGGTAAACGTTTCTTATTTTGCCCGCCAACAGCACAGGGCGCAGCTAGCATGTAATTGATTGATATCGAGCAATATATTGCTTGATTTATTATTTGGTTGAATGATTGATCGATTGAATGATACATTTTTGTGGTGAAATAAAACTTATTTTGTGTATGATATTGAAGATTTGTCTCATTGTTTTTTGTGGTGATATAAAACTTGTCTTTTCTTTCAATGACAACTTTTCTCTCGTTCAGTTGTATTTTATTCTCTGTTTATCGACTAAATTATTTTATTTATTCTTTTTGTGTGAGTGTCAAGTTCAGATAGTTATTTTCAATATGGTCTCTGTCTTATTGGTATCTTCTTATCAGATGCACAGTCATTACAGAAAGGAAGGACAGATTTACATTGTCATTTTAAATTGATGTCAGTTCCTACATCAAGTATTTCTCATAATTTTCGAATACGTAAAAATATATTAGAGGCTGCAGTGAAAAATATGTGGGAGTCAGGTAACAGGAACTAGACATTGTTTAGGCCTCAAAGAAAATCTCATGTTATTACCAACAGGGTTTATTAATTTCATATTTATTATAAGCTTCCTTTTCTGACTTGTAGAATTCTTGCATAAAAGATACAAAAGAAAAATTGCTATTGTCCAGAGTAATGTATTTGATAGGTAGAGAGTAGTGTAATCTCACTCTGTATGCTATTGTCCAGAGTAATGTATTTGATGGGTAGAGTAGTGTAATCTCACTCTGTATGCTATTGTCCAGAGTAATGTATTTGATAGGTAGAGTAGTGTAATCTCACTCTGTATGCTATTGTCCACAGTAATGTATTTGATAGATAGAGTAGTGTAATCTCACTCTCTATGCTATTGTCCAGAGTAATGTATTTGATAGATAGAGTAGGGTAATCTCACTCTGTATGCTATTGTCCAGAGTAATGTATTTGATAGGTAGAGTAGTGTAATGTCACTCTGTATGCTATTGTCCAGAGTAATGTATTTTATAGGTAGAGTAGTGTAATGTCACTCTGTATGCTATTGTCCAGAGTAATGTATTTGATAGATAGAGTAGTGTAATCTCACTCTGTATGCTATTGTCCAGAGTAATGTATTTTATAGGTAGAGTAGTGTAATCTCACTCTGTATGCTATTGTCCAGAGTAATGTATTTGATAGGTAGAGTAGTGTAATCTCACTCTGTATGCTATTGTCCAGAGTAATGTATTTGATAGGTAGAGTAGTGTAATCTCACTCTGTATGCTATTGTCCATAGTAATGTATTTGATAGGTAGAGTAGTGTAATCTCACTCTGTATGCTATTGTCCAGAGTAATGTATTTGATAGGTAGAGTAGTGTAATCTCACTCTGTATGCTATTAACCAGAGTAATGTATTTGATAGGTAGAGTAGTGTAATCTCACTCTGTATGCTATTGTCCAGAATAATGTATTTGATAGGTAGAGTAGTGTAACCTCACTCTGTATGAAAACACAGCTAGACCGAGTAGAGTATAACACAGGAAGGACACAGATATTATAATTAGATCCATACAGAGATTATCCTGTGAATAGAACAAAAAAAGAAGCAAATTCATCATCATTATATAAGTGTGAGATCAATAGTTCAAATAGGATAAAAAACTAAATTCTTTTAATTTTCTGGGTGGGTTTTGAATCATTTTAATTCTCCTCCTACAAAATAAATGTTACTTTTAATAAACTGTGTGTTATATTTTTTTGAAATATCATCAAATTGAAAATTTCGCTATAGTAAATATATGACACTAAAATAAAGTGTCAATATTTTGTGAAAATATTCTTTTCAGATATATGTCTTGATATTAAACTCTCGTTTCAATGACTAAATAACACTTCTTTCAATCGAGGCCCTCAAGAAGGTTTATAAAACCAGAAAGTAAATACAAAATCAAAGATGAGAATTAATATTATTAATTATTTGTTAATTGAAAATAAATATTTTAAATTGCTTATTAAAACTAAACATGATTTTTTGAAATACTTCTTCAGATTACTATATATTGACTAATAATTGATATTATTAATCAATCAATATTTTAAATCGTTTATTAAAACTAAACATGATTTTTTGAACGTACTTCGTCAGATTATATTGACTTAATAGTAATATCGTACACACTGAACAACATGGAATCACCTGTGGTTAATTTTTTGTGTAGTTGTATACATAATATTGTATAATATATCCGATCAAATTGATTTTTGGGTTCGCACCCTAAATCGGCAACTCCAATCAATGACAATGTTACTCTGTTACAATACTACATATGGATGAAAGTGACCTATTGTATAATATATCCGATCAAATTAATTTTTGGGTTCGCACCCTAAATCGGCACGGCAAATCAATAACAATGTTACCCTGTTACAATACTACATATGGATGAAAGTTACGTATTGTATAATATATCCGATCAAATTGATTTTTGGGTTCGCACCCTAAATCGGCACGGCAAATCAATGACAATGTTACCCTGTTACAATACTACATATGGATGAAAGTAACCTATTGTATATATCCGATCAAATTGATTTTTGGGTTCGCACCCTAAATCGGCACCTCCAATCAATGACAATGTTACTCTGTTACAATACTACATATGGATGAAAGTAACCTATTGTATATATCCGATCAAATTGATTTTTGGGTTCGCACCCTAAATCGGCACCTCCAGTCAATGACAATGTTACCCTGTTACAATACTACATATGGATGAAAGTAACCTATTGTATATATCCGATCAAATTGATTTTTGGGTTCGCACCCTAAATCGGCAACTCCAGTCAATGACAATGTTACCCTGTTACAATACTACATATGGATGAAAGTGACCTACAATTATAAATGTCTAATTATTGGTATTTTAACAATTTTTAGTGAATATATAGTTTGTTGTCTGATAAAAACAATAATACCCAAGTTACACCAATTGCAGGTTTAATATATTCAAAATACATGACATGATTTACCTTATTAAAACCATACAATTCCAGAACGTCATTTCCACTCCTAAGACAACGAATGTTTTCAGAGTTGCATGCTAGGAGTTATTGAACAAAAAATAGAACAAGATGAAACACTTAGGATACTACAATACACGTCCTATGAGAAATAACTGTATTGTAAATAAATTATAATATCATTATGTGAAAATTCGACCATTTACCCAACTTTCACTATACGAATTGTCGACTTTATTCACTTTTATTCAAGCTTTATTACCCTTCATGTGATCATTTTCAATGGGTAGTATGAGATGAAGTACCACTTTTGATTGTCTACAACCCCCAGGGGAGAGATCACCATGGGTAAATTAAGTCAATACCAAACAAATTACACAGCCTTTGCACAAGCATTATCCCAGAATGGAAAAAATGTAGATAAAGCAGTGTTCTACCACACCTGTGGTCCGCCTAACCATCGTTGCGTTGATCATCCAGGGGTTGTAGGAGACAAAGTATCTCATTTAAGTGCCTATAGCCCCCTCCCCCCAGAAGAAATGACCATGATTAAATTAGGTCAAAGTTGTTTGTTTCATATTTATTTATTTATTTATTTATTTATTTATTTATTTATTTATTTATTTATTTATTTATAAACCCTCCAACAAGCATAACTCAATAAAAGATTCATTGTTAGTGGAAGAGGAAACCAGAGTACCCAGGGAAAGCCTGCATTGTTCGGTAGAGTCAAACTGAACGACACATTTTTTTCGTACAGCGTGTTAAATTTAATGAAACCCTTGAATGGGTGTGAACCCAGACCACAGTGGTAAGAGGCAAGTGGTTTAACCACTCAGTCACCGACAACCCTGATTTTCATCTCATTTACACAGAATCTGCACAAGCTTCACTTCCAAGTGGAAGATGTGGTCAAATGAGAGTTTTTGTACAGTGACAACTAATTTCATCTCAGAAAAGAAACAATACCTTAATATTAGATAATACAACTCAAATTCGTAGATAAAGGTCGAATTGCTATTATTGTATAATATACAAAGATTAGTAAAATAAGTGAAAATGGGATTATTACACAAAGCATTGTTTTATGAAATAATCTCTGTACATCTATGGTCATACTGAATGATGTAATAGTTGTGATCACTATAAGTAGTGTATATTATTCAGTTAGTGGGACATTGGTTTATCAATCAAATTAGTAAGGAGTCTCGTTAACACCATGTTTTATATATACATTTAACTAAAATATTACTTTCATAAATATACCTGTCAGCTATGGACATACTGAGTAATGTAATAGTTGCGATCACAGTCAGTGACTTCTATCAAAATAACCTGTGTTTAATACAGTACACTGTATGTTCCGATAAAGTCATATTCTATATATATTTAAAAGAAAAATTCCTGTCATGAAGACATCTCTTAGCTATAAAAAACACTGAGTGATGTAATAGCTGTGATCACTGCCAGTAGTGTATAATATTGAATGTGAGGAGTGTTTTGGACAGGTTGTCCCAAAACCCTATTATTATATACTACAGCTGTAATAACAAACCAGGATATTCCAATACCCTATTATTATATACTACAGCTGTAATAACAAACCAGGATGTCACAATACCCTATTATTGTATACTACAGCTGTAACAGCAAACCAGGATATTCCAATACCCTATTATTATATACTACAGCTGTAATAACAAACCAGGATGTCACAATACCCTATTATTATATACTACAGCTGTAATAACAAACCAGGATATCCCAATACCCTATTATTATATACTACAGCTGTAATGACAAACCAGGATATTCCAATACCCTATTATTATATACTACAGCTGTAATGACAAACCAGGATATTCCAATACCCTATTATTATATACTACAGCTGTAATGAAAAACCAGGATGTCACAATACCCTATTATCATATACTACAGCTGTAATGACAAACCAGGATATCCCAATACCCTATTATTATATACAACAGCTGTAATGACAAACCAGGATATTCCAATACCCTATTATTATATACTACAGCTGTAATAACAAACCAGGATATTCCAATACCCTATTATTATATACTACAGCTGTAATGACAAACCAGGATATTCCAATACCCTATTATTATATACTACAGCTGTAATAACAAACCAGGATATTCCAATACCCTATTATTATATACTACAGCTGTAATGACAAACCAGGATATTCCAATACCCTATTATTATATACTACAGCTGTAACAACAAACCAGGATATTCCAATACCCTATTATTATATACTACAGCTGTAATGACAAACCAGGATATTCCAATACCCTATTATTATATACAACAGCTGTAATGACAAACCAGGATATTCCAATACCCTATTATTATATACTACAGCTGTAATGACAAACCAGGATATTCCAATACCCTATAATTATATACTACAGCTGTAATGAAAAACCAGGATGTCACAATACCCTATTATCATATACAACAGCTGTAATAACAAACCAGGATATCCCAATACCCTATTATTATATACTACAGCTGTAATGACAAACCAGGATATTCCAATACCCTATTATTATTTACTACAGCTGTAATGAAAAACCAGGATGTCACAATACCCTATTATCATATACTACAGCTGTAATAACAAACCAGGATATCCCAATACCCTATTATTATATACTACAGCTGTAATGACAAACCAGGATATTCCAATACCCTATTATTATATACTACAGCTGTAATGACAAACCAGGATATTCCAATACCCTATTATTATATACTACAGCTGTAATGACAAACCAGGATATCCCAATACCCTATTATTATATACTACAGCTGTAATGACAAACCAGGATATCACAATACCCTATTATTATATACTACAGCTGTAATGAAAAACCAGGATGTCACAATACCCTATTATCATATACAACAGCTGTAATAACAAACCAGGATATTCCAATACCCTATTATCATTTACTACAGCTGTAATGAAAAACCAGGATGTCACAATACCCTATTATCATATACTACAGCTGTAATAACAAACCAGTATATTCCAATACCCTATTATTACATACAACAGCTGTAATGACAAACCAGGATATCCCAATACCCTATTATTATATACTACAGCTGTAATAACAAACCAGGATATCCCAATACCCTATTATTATATACTAAAGCTGTAATGACAAACCAGGATATTCCAATACCCTATTATTATATACTACAGCTGTAATGACAAACCAGGATATTCCAATACCCTATTATTATATACTACAGCTGTAATGACAAACCAGGATATTCCAATACCCTATTATTATATACTACAGCTGTAATGACAAACCAGGATATCCCAATACCCTATTATTATATACTACAGCTGTAATGACAAACCAGGATATCACAATACCCTATTATTATATACTACAGCTGTAATGAAAAACCAGGATGTCACAATACCCTATTATCATATACAACAGCTGTAATAACAAACCAGGATATTCCAATACCCTATTATCATTTACTACAGCTGTAATGAAAAACCAGGATGTCACAATACCCTATTATCATATACTACAGCTGTAATAACAAACCAGTATATTCCAATACCCTATTATTACATACAACAGCTGTAATGACAAACCAGGATATCCCAATACCCTATTATTATATACTACAGCTGTAATAACAAACCAGGATATCCCAATACCCTATTATTATATACTAAAGCTGTAATGACAAACCAGGATATTCCAATACCCTATTATTATATACTACAGCTGTAATGACAAACCAGGATATCCCAATACCCTATTATTATATACTACAGCTGTAATAACAAACCAGGATATTCCAATACCCTATTATTATATACTACAGCTGTAATAACAAACCAGGATATTCCAATACCCTATTATTACATACAACAGCTGTAATGACAAACCAGGATATCCCAATACCCTATTATTATATACTACAGCTGTAATAACAAACCAGGATATCCCAATACCCTATTATTATATACTACAGCTGTAATGACAAACCAGGATATCCCAATACCCTATTATTATATACAACAGCTGTAATAACAAACCAGGATATCCCAATACCCTATTATTATATACTACAGCTGTAATAACAAACCAGGATATTCCAATACCCTATTATTATATACTACAGCTGTAATGACAAACCAGGATATTCCAATACCCTATTATTATATACTACAGCTGTAATAACAAACCAGGATATTCCAATACCCTATTATTATATACTACAGCTGTAATAACAAACCAGGATATTCCAATACCCTATTATTATATACTACAGCTGTAACAACAAACCAGGATATTCCAATACCCTATTATTATATACAACAGCTGTAATAACAAACCAGGATATTCAAATACCCTATTATTATATACTACAGCTGTAATGACAAACCAGGATATTCCAATACCCTATTATTATATACTACAGCTGTAATAACAAACCAGGATATCCCAATACCCTATTATTATATACTACAGCTGTAATAACAAACCAGGATATTCCAATACCCTATTATTATATACAACAGCTGTAATAACAAACCAGGATATTCCAATACCCTATTATTATATACTACAGCTGTAATGACAAACCAGGATGTCCTAATACCCTATTATTATAAACTATAGCTGTAATGAAAAACCACAGTAAATACATACCAATGTAATCAACGTCTCTCCAAATCAGTATACATACACTCTCAAACGCTAGCGGCGTAATTGTAGTATAGTATAACCATAGCATAAACTTTGGGATTGTTCTACCAAAAAGAAATACAACAAAAATTAGAAACGAGAAACAAAACTTTGTCTCGCTCGACACAAATCTTGAAATGAGTTTAAAATTCATTACAATGCAAAAAGGTGAAACGTGTAAAAAGTTTATCATTGTACGTGCAATAACAAACAGTTTACATGTTTATTACATGCAATAACAAACAGTTTAAATATTTATTACATGCAATAACAAACAGTTTACATGTTTATTACATGCAATAACAAACAGGGTGCATGCTTATTACATGCAATAACAAACAGTTTACATGTTTATTATATGCAATAACATACAGCTGCAGTTTACATGTTTATTACATGCAATAACAAACAGTTTACATGTTTATTACATGCAATAACAAACAGTTTACATATTTATTACATGCAATAACAAACAGTTTACATATTTATTACATGCAATATCAAACAGTTTACATATTTATTACATGCAATATCAAACAGTTTACATGTTTATTACATGCAATAACAAACAGGTTACATATTTATTACATGCAATAACAAACAGTTTACATGTTTATCACATGCAATAACAAACATTTTACATATTTATTACATGCAATAACAAACAGTTTACATGTTTTTTAATATTCTGTAATTTATTGAGTGACAAACTAGGACTGGGCTTTTTTCACATTGACCTCAAAATTATTTGGTTTATTGAAAATCCACAATAAAGTACCAATTCTCATTCATATGGTCACTTTAATATCAATTTCTAGGACCAAAGATGTAGATGTACAAAATACGTTCCTTCATGTGACTGTCTTACTATAGCTGTGTGAGATACGACCAATGACCAATAAGATTTAACCTACGTCACGATGACAAAATATCCTCCAATCAATAAAGCGATGACATTCCAGCCATTCACAATTACACCAACAAATCTGATGTCTGGTGCCAGGAAAGCAACAAAGATGGCTGTAAATACAACAATGAAAGTGCCATGGTTTACAACCAAGATGTTTACAGACGTTTTGGTAATTATGCAATTATAGATGTATCATGCTGCATGCATAATAGTTATTAAACCACACCCATGTAAGGTTGTACTAGTTCGAACAAAAGATATGGGTTTTATACCCTGGCAATGCTATGTTGCAAAATCTCGCGGCACGACATTGGTTCTGCTGTACTCGAAATATAAATAATAAATTTCTAAATTATTTTTTCCCTACTTTTCATAATTATTGTTTGGTGTCTGTTGTTGATATTGTCATGTATTTTCTCACGAGTAGCTTAGAGGGTCAAGTAACATATGACATGCTTAAGGGGTAAAGTCAATTGTGCTCACTAAGAATTATATTTGACATCACAAAACGTCGATGTCTATTGCGCGTCAGACTTCTGTCATTATTTTCAACAGTCTGTGTCTAATTTAATTGCCTTTCTAATTTAATTGCCTGTCTAATTTAATTGCCTATCTAATTTAATTGCCTATCTAATTTAATTGCCTGTCTAATTTAATTGCCTATCTAATTTAATTGCCTATCTAATTTAATTGCCTTTCTAATTTAATTGCCTGTCTAATTAAAGTTTAGTTGCTGCAACTAATTGCAATGAGCGTCGAATTTGTCATATAACTAACTTAATCATTAGATTAGGCCAATGAGAAGTACAATGTTTATTCCGGGCCTTACCTGCAGACAAAGATGCCAGAACAGTCAATATTCCAATAAAGGTTGTTGATAGGTAAACAGACACTGTACCGTTGGGAAATCCTAATAAAACAAAGTAATCATAAAAAACATTCACCTGTGACGACGATGATCAGACAATGTTTAACTTGTTTAACAGAAAATTTATCTAGAGATCAACGATATAAGGATTTGATTGATTGATTGATTGATTGATTGATTGATTGATTGATTGATTGATTGATTGATTGATTGATTGATTGATTGATTGATTGATTGATTGATTGATGGATGGATGGATGGATGGATGGATGGATGGATGGATGGATGGATGGTTGGTTGGATGGGTGAATGGATGGATGGATGGGTGGTTGGTTGGATGGATGGATGGGTGGGTGGATGAATGAATGAATGAATGAATGAATGAATGAATGAATGAATGAATGAATGAATGAATGAATGAATGAATGAATGGATGGATGGATGGATGGATGGATGGATGGGCGGATGGATGGATGTTCTATCATGCCTCAAAATTATTCACTGGACATAAATGCATGTATTCTAGCTTACAGTGATCAATTTGTAGACTTTCAACAGATTTTTGTTCTGGATCCGAATGCCAACATTAAAATATAATAATCTGTCTTCGTAAAAAAGTTCATATAACAGTATGATATTTAACTTACCAATAATCCAAAAGAGACCTGTCCAAAGTATGAAAACCGTTGTCATAGGAACCACACACTAGGTGATTTAATAAACAAATAATTAGATATTATTCACCGATATTTTTCTTCCTTTCGCTGAGAAAAATACGAGTGTCCTAAGGGACCTTGTCAGTAAGAGTCGCTAGGCGAGTAAATAAATGTGTAACCACTGAATACGTTATTTCTGCTGACTCCCATAATGCAATAGTTCATACTAGCCAAACTACACTACTAAGGCACAGTATTATTTTGATGATTACTCTGAAATCGCAAGTAATTGTAGGTGATGTAACAATATGAAATGACTCTCCAGAACCCATAGTTAATGGAATGTCTAACGTTCCTGATGTGGCATTCCCCTTTGAATAAACAGAGAATTAAAAACAAAATTCCTTACCCCACTACATATTAGGGAAACATAGTATGCACTGAGAGTGTACATACTATCGCCATGCTCCTTATAAAATATTTGCAGTTTTAAGTGAACATTCTGTAAATAATAAACATAGTGGAAGATATGTTATATTTTTTTATTATCATATACCTATGTCCAGATCAATCGTTCTTGATGACTGTGACATGTGCCCTGCCTATTCCATTGTATTACTATTCATGAGCAGGTACATGAATATTAATTATGGGTTGGGTTATTCATTATCCTTGGCTTGTAACTTTATACCACATGTAGCAATAAAGAATGTGTTTTGAGTGTACTCTATGACTCTGGTCTTTCCTTACCCACTACGCCAAACACTTGTCAACTCGCTACCAAGATCAGGATTAAGAACTTGATAAGGGTACACTGACGTTTAACGTGAAATATCACTTGTCATATGGGATTGTAAACGTCATGATATGCACGTTCAAACATCATTAAAAACGTCTTTCTTCTTGAAGAAAACACGGTGATTGAACACATAATCAAACAAAATGGTGACCGATCTTCACCGTCAATATTATCGCACATGACGACAAAACTAGGACGTCTGAAAAATGAGAAAATTGTGACAAAACTATCCATAACAAAATGACAACACAGTCATTTACGTTTATACATTACATGTACATTACAAATTTATAACCACACTGTACACGTTCGTGTATTTTACAACGGTACAAATGCGACTGTTGGTCATCTAGTGGTAATAGGATATATTACTTTTAAACGAGACGATAACATAGTTTTTTTATATGTATCGAAAAATGTACAGGGACTTGACTCCCTACTATGCACTATGCCATGAACAGTTCTAACAATTCCTGAACACAATTTGTAACATCATAAAAAGTATTCATCGACATAAACACACTAGAATAGCTTCTCCTTTTTAAAAAAAAAATTGCAAGTATTTTCACTTGAAAGCTAGGTGAGAATCACGGTTACGCTAACGCAATTCTCCCTTGATAGTGTTACATCGGAGTATGTACACTAGCATTACACTGTCGAGGCTACATGATGTACCTGCAAAAGAGGCATGCAGCAGACCATCGGTGTAGTTCTACACCAGCGTACCTCTAGCAGAGAAACCGTTGTTACGTTAGCGTAACTCACCTTCAGTGATACGTTGGGGGTGGGGGGATTTGCGTGTGCAGCTTGTGCCACGTTAATTAATATCAACATCTAACTCAAGTAAATCCACAGATCAAAAGGTCACTATCCTTTCCAGCACTGTAGACCGAAAGTTAACTTTTACAAGTAAAATTAATAACAACCCATAACACCAAAGTAAAGTGTTTTCTGTATGTACCACAGTCGTTTATGGCATCCATATCAAGTACAACTCATTACACCAAAGTGAATCATTTCTTGTATGTACCACAATCATTTATAGCACCCATATCAAGTGTAAAAGTGTACTTTTTCATTTGCTAATTGACATTATTAGAAAGATCACATGTTAGGCTTGTAAATAAACCTATAGAGTCAGTACTTTACTTCAGTATTACTCGTTATAGTATGAATGCTAGAAAGTGTTTTACGTCAGTGTCACTCGTTGTAATATGAATGCTATAAACGAGTGTAGCTCATAGAGAAAGTGCTTTCCTTTAGTGTTACTCGTTGTATTTGTGGTGTATATCACATACCTTTAGAGTAATAATGAAAGTCCGGGACACAATGACTGTAGGTGTCATAAATACTGTAGCTTGAATGATCTGCACACCGGACTGGTTTAGTTTTGCTTGAAAACCAATGACGCCAAATAGACATGCGTACATCTGATAGATATAAT
>NC_135567.1:9821983-9934483 GCF_964340395.1 Glandiceps talaboti | reverse complement strand
AGAGAGAGAGAGAGAGAGAGAGAGAGAGAGAGAGAGAGAGAGAGAGAGAGAGAGAGAGAGAGAGAGAGAGAGAGAGAGAGAGAGACAGACAGACAGACAGACAGACAGACAGACAGACAGACAGACAGACAGACAGACAGACAGACAGACAGAATTACACACATCTGTATATGTTGGAATTGGATGTTAATAGTTATGATTTATATAGTTAATAAAGTGTGTATATGCACTACTTTTAATATGTTACATATTTCTGTTATTTTATGTTTTTCTGCAATTTTACACATTATTTGTGATGAGATAATACAAAATAGCATAACATAGCATAAACATTAATAACATTATGCAACATTAAAATACTGTACGGCACCCGTCAAAAGTATGTAATCGTTTATTTACATAACATTAAACGTGCCTTACTCTAAACATTAGATGTTCCCTAACTGTCTGTAATCCATAAAATGTAGCTTCTTGCTGTGCAAACACAGACTGTGTTCTCATTCCATCACGTAGAATGACGTCACCAATTTTACCAACAATTTTACCGCTGACGTAAAGCTTTCCTATTGGTCGTCCTGAGAGGATGCTCATTAATGTTGTTTTACCACTCCCACTGGAATAAGAGCATATGATACGTAAAAGATGCATTTTAATCTTCTTCATTTAAAATTTTACTACAATCACGATAACCTCGAAAGGAGGAAGGAAGGAAAGAAAGGAAGGGAGGGGTTGGCCCTTTTCAGTGCAACTGAATAAGTCAGGACACATCCAGCAACAAACCATTTTAGCGAGTTTACATATTTTAGCTGATAGTGGAAGTGGAGAAAAATATAGTTTCAAAACATGCATGTGAGTTAATATTATTATAAAATAATGAACACTAACATTTATTGAACACTAGTAAGAATTAATAATTTCATTAATAAACATTGAGTATCATGTTGAATCATCCTGAAGTTTGCACTGTATCAAGACAAAGAGTAGAAATGTATGATGGGGAAGGGTGCTTAGAGACTTCTCTAACGTATGTATGTATGTATGTATGTATGTATGTATGTATGTATGTATGTATGTAAACATGTTAACAAGAATCATTGGTCTTGATCAGTTATCCTTAGTCTAACTTTTGTCAAGCAATATGGACAGTGAAGCATACAGTGTATGTGACATGGCCATGCTGGTATTATTCATATGATATGTTGACACAAGTGATATTACCTTAGTCCAAGGATAGCTAGAAGTTCACCAGGCTGGGCAATACCAGAAACTTAATAAGGGATAAATAATTATGAGACAATGAATTAATACTTAT
Organism: Glandiceps talaboti; assembly: GCF_964340395.1. Classification (NCBI taxonomy): domain Eukaryota; kingdom Metazoa; phylum Hemichordata; class Enteropneusta; family Spengelidae; genus Glandiceps; species Glandiceps talaboti. The sequence goes on along the minus strand of NC_135567.1, from coordinate 9,933,171 downwards.
TTTCCAATGGTAAAAAAATGAAGCCAATGGCGTTAATGAACAACTGTATTTGGCTGCTGCTATGGGCGTGGTATTTGTTGCTAGGCATATTTGCATAAATTTTTGGAATTTTTCTTAACTTTTTTGCAAAATAAACCATCTTAACTGTTGCTATGGACGTGGTCCTGCATATTTGCATACATTTTTAAAAGTCTGTATTTGCCTACCTACCCATTTAGCCCTGTCTGCTCAGTTGCTTTATAATGATACATTTTTCGCCAAAAAAGACACATATTTAGAACGTATTTTAAATGAACCAATGATGTCACAAAGTGATAAACAGATACACGTACGTACACACACACACACACACACACACACATACATACATACATACATACATACATACATACATACATACATACATACATACATACATACATACATAGGAAACTTACCTCTATTTAGAATGACATCTTCCTTTAAGGTATCACTTCCTGTTAAAGGTGTCTTGGCAGCAGTGATATTGGCCCACATTAAAGTAACTTGTTCTTCTTTCTTTAGATGTGATTGTGACTGCCAATGTGCTTCATCAACATCCTCAGACGTAAACAAATATTTTCCTGCTAAGTTTTTATTGCATAATATTTTTTTTTTTAATTTCACAAATTTTAAGTTATTTTGATTATGAACAAATATCATTGGGAAATGAAGAACAAACGATACAGAATTCTATCGAAATTTGTTCATGTCGTTCACTTCCTGCAAAGTACATTTCTATCTCGACTTGTTAAAGTTTTCGAGAATTCTCAAAGAAACACACAGCTGTGTTCGTTTAAGTTAAATGATAACCTTACTGATTGGCGATAGGGGGCGCTTATTAATACAAATAGTAATATTATAGAAGATTTATAGAACACATATTCTCTGCAAGCAGAGGTGTAGAAATAAATGGAAAGAAATTGATTATTTGCTGCAAACAAAATGTTGATTATTTTGTACATATTGTATCATATGTACTGCTACACAAATACATTTATCCACAGGTGATTCAATACTGTACAGGGTTATATTACACCATACCATATGTATTGCTACACAAACAGAGTTACCCACAGGTGATTCAATACTGTACAGGGTTATATTAAACCATACCATATGTACTGCTACACAAACACATTTATCCACAGGTGATTCAATACTGTACAGGGTTATATTAAACCATATCATATGTACTGCTACACAAATACATTTATCCACAGGTCATTCAATACTCTACAGGGTTATATTACACCATACCATATGTATTGCTTCACAAACACATTTATCCACAGGTCATTCAATACTCTACAGGGTTATATTACACCATACCATATGTATTGCTTCACAAACACATTTATCCACAGGTTATTTAATACTCTACAGGGTTATATTACACCATACCATATGTATTGCTACACAAACACATTTATCCACAGGTGATTCAATACTGTACAGGGTTACAATAGCAGATTTAAGTCATTGTATCTAACAAAACAGTTTTAAAAATTATTCGAGTTGCAGTTATTAAATTTTAAGTAGAGGTCTATATATATATGAACATAAAGATATGAATTAAGAACACCCAAAATACATCACACACCGTATTTAAGATGTCTGTCAACTCCTGCCATTCGTTGCTATAGTAATCATAGTTGTTAGCTTCATCCATTTTCACAATTGTCCTATGTTGAAAAAAAGAATTCCTCCAAATCATTGTTGACCAAACTAATATTGTACCATCCATAGTAATAATATATGTAGGTGTACCAAAGGTACAATGTACAAGTAAGTCTGAATGGACATTTTGTCTAAGTTGATAGCAGTAATCAATACAAGTGCACTAAAGGTAGAAATAAGTCTGACTGAACTATTCTTCAAGTTGATACAAATGTACTAAAGGTAGAAATACGTCTGAACGAATTTTTCATTTTAAATTGATAGCAGTAATCAATACACGTGTACTAAAGGCAGAAATAAGTCTGACTGGAATTTTTCTTTAGGTTGATAGCAGTAATCAATACAAGTGTATTAAAGGCCGAAATAGGTCTGACTGGACTTTTCCTTTAAATTGATAACAGTAATCAATACAAGTGTACTAAACGCAGAAATAACACAAGCACCAAAGCTTAAAAATAGCTGTTTAACACTTTTAGGTAGGGTTGATATGGAAACCACATAGGCGAGTAGTAATTAATGAGTCTTTAAGTCAATTTATTTTTAAAAACAAGCACCAAAGCTTAAAAATAACTGTTGAACACTTTTATCCATTTCATGAATTAGATAGGTTTGATATGATTTCCACTTTTATCTTGTTGTTTTTATCCGTCCAGTTTATCTTCTTTCTCTTTTACACTGTTTAGGAATACTCGTGAATAGTTATATTACAGTGTTCTTATACATATGGCAATAACGAATCTGAATCTGAATCTGAATCTGAAGCTGATTCTAAATCTGAATTTGGAAACCGCATAGGTGAGTAGTAATTAAGGAATATTCAGACAAGACGTACATGGTTATCAAGGCATCGTGGTTAAGCACAGAGACACAGTGATGTTGACTTTCACAAGTGTAAGATTTTACATAAACCTTCACTATACGAAAAGTCATATTTGTCCATGTCTTTCCACCGGGGTAAATCTTTAGCAGAGGATGTGTAAATGTGGTGAGTATGAGACGAATTTCCACCTTTGACTTATAATTTACCCTTGGTGATCTCTCCCCTGGGGGTTGTAGGCAGTCAAAAGTGTCACTTCGTCTCGTACTACCCCTTGACAGAGATGGTAGTTAGGTGGGTCACAGGTAGGGTAAAGGTTGGGTAAAGGTGGGTAAATTTGACTTTTCGTATAGTGCTTGATATACTATAGCCAGCTTTCATTTTAGCAAAACCTTACAGAGCATATAGTTTTAGTCTCGTGTTTATTGTTATCTCGTATCTACACATTGAAATGTTTACTTGGTATGGGGCTTGGTTGTGAGAGTAAAATAGGGTATGTAGGGCTGTCAACATGACATGCTGTCTACGAATATATGTATAAATGCCCCCTAAGTGCCTGTGAACTGTAAACCACTAAGTATTTCAACATGTAGCAGGCTTTTGGTGATTGACAACCACAATTTACATTTTAAAATATTTAAATTGTTATCATTAAATTTTACCTTTTACAGAATACACCAATTTTATCCCTTTCATTTGTGTGTATACTGTTTCTATTTACACCAGTGAGCTGCAGTGAACCACTTGATTAGCAAACCGCTTTCTCTTGTCAGTCTGCGTGGTAAGGCTAGTATTTACATTTATATTGCACATACTAAAAGCTAGTACAGAAGCTTACAATATTTTTACAACCATAGATAGTGGAGAAGTTTCTTCTTCACAGTAATACCAGGTTAATATTAGTCTTCACAGGTAACCAATATAATGATTGAAATTTCTCTTACCTGGTCTTTATATACGTGTCCCTATGTAATAAAGGCGCCTTGTAATGTCAATTCAAAACATATTGCCTACTAGTCTAAAAAGTGAGCCTATACCCGCATTTTGAACAGTTCATAAACATAGCTATGGATCATTTTGGATGCAGACTAATATAGGATTTCGAAGGCAATTTATCACCATTATAATTGGATGTTTTCTGCAATGGTTCCAGCAATGGTTATCTTAATTGCATGTAAATTGGTGGCGTACGCAGCATACAGTGTTCAGTTCAATTTTGAAAGACGCTGAATATCTGACCACAAATTATATCTATGCATTAGGTAAGTAGTTGTAAGATTTGACGTAATTCAATCGATGACGTCATTTATGCATATCCATGACGTCACTAAGTTTTGATATTATTGTTTAACTTTTCACCTAACATGGCAATATTCCAATAAAGTAAACATGACTGTTTATGTGTGTTGTATACCTGTATTGTTATTTTCTACAGTATAATTTACAGTAGGTTCTATTAATATCCCCTATACTACCTGCTATAGTTGTTTAACAAACCGTGTCCAGTTTATCTTTTATGACCTTTAACCTCGTCTGACTTAAGGTCCCATGCTATTTGTCATTTACAGTCATGATATTAATCATGTGATGCTCTACAAATTGTCACATGCATCGGTGTTTGTTAAAGCTGCATTAGTTGTAAATGGAATTGTTATTAGCTCGCGCAGCGGCAGCAAAGCTGCCGCGTAGCGGCTCAATGACTAGTACGCATGCGCGTCGTATATACTATGCGAAAAAATTTGGTGGTTCTCCCAGGGATGCATTGCGGCGCGCAGTGACTACGCATGTGCCTTCCATATACTACGTGCTTCTACGTGCTACATGCATCCTCCACGCGCTACCGTATTGTCATATAGCATAGGCGACATAACATCGCCATGCATTGCAATATTGTAACAGTAGACCTGTTGGCATGATTATCGTAACATTGTAACGAGTATCAAGGCATCGCTGTACCACTAGGAGAAATTATTTGGAAGTTTGATGCACGGCAGTACGTGATACGGACCACTGATGACATAGCTATAGCGCAGTTGAATTTCCGGTTTTGGAAGTGCGGTTTTGACATTTATATTGTCGATAATTGATTTTTTTTACATGTTCTAAAAAGAATAACTGCTTTCCTATGTCTGTTGGTAGAGTAATATTCCTAAATCATCGAGTTGAATTCAGAAATCGTGATGTTCGGCAACATGTTAACAAAACATTTATCCAAAGACCAACGTTGGTGGAGGGTATATGATAAGTTGGCTGATTGAAAATCAACAATATTAATCTAATGGCTATGGTGGTTTTTGAAACCGACAACTGCATAGAGTGTTGACTTTCTTTAGTTCTCTCGTCTATGTCAGAGAATTAGATGTCATTCAATAAAATAATTTTTGATGGTCAACACCCCTGGAAAATGACCCAAATCAAGTGTCCGAATCCAGGCCCAGGCAGCCGGTAACAAATGAATCTACCCTGCGCGAGCTTATGGGCTTTGCCTAGTTATGATATTAGTCCAACTACAATACATGAACACTGGGAATTCTTGAAACAATGTATTGAAAGGTGTACAGCAAATTTCACAATACCGTTCAGCTTTCCTGTTTGACGTATAAACCAATAAGAAATTTGACATGCTACACTTTAAGATAGCAAAGATAGAATGAGTACAGTTTCTTGCTACATTTTGTCTAAGTGAAATGAACTACACATGCCACCATACAGACATCAAATGAACACTGCAAAGGACATTTTACGTGCAACTGATCGAGTGTTTGATACTAAGAAAATCATCGGCGCCCATATGTCTGTACGTAGTAGCGATACATTTAATGGTTTATTGCATTTAGACTAAATATAGCAAAAAATGCAATTTTGCTATTGAAATGTGGCATATGACGTTTGTTGTTGGTTTCTGTATGGTTGTAATAAACAGAAAAACTGAATGGTATTGTGAAATTCACTGTAATAGAGTTCTGCAATAGAGTAACACTTTTATTTATTTTATCATCAACACAGTGATACTGTTAATTGTGTTAGATTAAATGTCACGGATCAAGTGCTATGTATAATATTACTCTTTATGTTGTCTACTATACAGTAATAAAACAATCAATGACATTCTTAGTTTCAGACATAAGTTCTCAGCAGCTAACATTCTAATAATAACACAATTATTATAATAATGGATGTATATATTTTATTGTGAGATATACTTGAGGTTTATTATCTGTAACCATGTCCCTTGGAATTAATACAAATCATTGCACTGAATGTCATACACTACTAAAAAAACAAAGTTGTAACTGCTCCCAGCAACTATTGATAATCTTTAATATATACAAATTAGTTTTCTGTTATAGAGATACGCGTGTATCTTTTTGAATTGATCACAGTGAAATAACTACATCATTCATTTCAAACATTGAAGTTAAGATGCCATACATTAAATTCTGTGTTTGTATAGGGTAGGTTCTACAATTCCACAATTAAGCGTAATCGGAACCACACAATTACTTTTGTAGGCCTAATCAATTACTTAAAAACATGTCTAAGACTGTAACTCTAAAGTCACTATTTAGTATCTTTAGTAATCCAATAATATGTACATAGTAAAATATATCAAACTTGAAGACTTCACAAGCAATTGTGAGAAATGTATCATTACTACATTACTATAGTAAAATTCCTATATTTGATCAATTTGTATACAAACTCAGCTACTTGTTTGTTTGTCAGGGTATTTCACTTATCATAAACTACACTGGATAAAATATAACCATGTAAAACATGTCTTCCATATAATGATAATAAGTGTTCTGAATTAGTTTGAGAATAAAACTATTCTACTCCTAGATATTACTAGATGATATTCCCCAATATTTTTCTTTGTTCGGCCAAGGAAAATATGGATTACCTAAGGGTCTTTGTCACTACGAGTCGCTAAGCCAGTTTGTTCAAGAAAAACAACAGTGATCTAAGGAAGCTTTTTCGTAGTCATTTGACGAGTAGTGACAAATCCCTTGGGTAACAAGTATTTCAGGCTGAATGAAGAAAAACATTGCAGAATAACATAATTATATCAGCGCCAGTAATATCAAAGAAAAATTAGTAATTATATTTTTGAACGTTCTGACTCATATTTCGAACACAGCAGAATCAGAGACGTCGACACGTGTTGTCGTGACTTAGAATGACCAGAGTATATATTCCATTATTTTTGTTGAACTTGGTTCGTGTATGCTATAATGTCACTCAACGTCCTCTTCTCCCTCGTTTACGTCTTGTCCTCCTCTTACTCGTCCTCTACATGTTATCGTCGTCATTATGACTAGAGAGAGCATCATAATAATAATAATAATCATCATCATCATCATCATCATCATCATCATCATCATCATCATCATCTAGTGCTAGCTCATGGAATCCAAACAGGCTTTCAATACCTGGTTGTCTGGACCTTGGTGTAACATCTTTGAACATGTTTCTAATGATTTGAATGCAGTCGTGTCGTTTCATTCTTTCTAGGATTTTCAGCAAATTCTCAAAGGTACTTTCCAGGTATATAGTTTCCCCTCTTACTTGGAACTCAGTTTCCTGTTTGGTTAAACCACCTTTGACGCCATCACCTTCAGTTGACAATTCAGACCGCTTCCTTTCAGCAGATCTTTTACTCCATTCCGCTAGGATGTATCCAGTCACTGGTTCCCTAGCTCTTCCAGCAATTGCTTCAAAACCTCTGACATCTTTGTACCCAATCCCCATCAATTGAGCCATGTATGCATAAGTGTTGACATCCGGTCGCTCGATATCCATGGACATTGTGAACAGCTGTCTTTGTTGATTTAGCATCCATTTCACATCACAGTTGTAGCCCTTCCGAATTAAAAAGGTCTTGTCATACCCTTGACATAACAGATTCGTAATACTTTCTACTTTGCCACTTATGGCATCATATACATCCTCTCCTCTTTCTTCTGCCTCAATAACTGCTTCCACTGTATAGTAACTGATATCATCTTGGGTACTATGATTTCGAAGTGATTGGTCACTCAGAATACACTTGTCTACACTGGTACCCGGACTGGTGATTTGTAACATGTCGTCCACATCTTTCGTGATTGAGTCGAGAAGTTGTTGACACTGACCCAAGTCTGCCTCAGTTGTTGCTCGTACACAGATATGAACAGCTGTTCTGTCTTTGGTCAGATACACCAATGCTTCTACTGCTTGTGTCACCCGGATTCCGTTCTTCCATATTCCACTTGGTGGATGTCCGGCTTCAGTGAAAGTGTTGTTAAGATGGGTCTGAAGTCTTGGGAAGAAACCAGCAGAGAAACTATCGGTTTCGTCATGGCACTGAATTCTACGACCTCGATAAATGTAGTGTACGTCACTTTTTTGCCATTGGTCTGGTGGCATGGTGTCGTCCAACAGCCCAGGGATTATAAACTCTCGGATCCTATCAGTAGCAACTGGGTCACGTGGAACTTCGAACAGAAGCTGAAACGTTTCCAAGAGATGGACCAATAGATTTATGTCAGTCTGTTCACCAAATACACTGTCAAGGTCCTCCATGCTGTAAAACTTCTTTCTTGGCAACCTCATAGTATATTGAACAAACATTTCAGAGGCAAGCATTGGACCAAATATTCTACTACATAGCCATTGGGGTTCGAAGACAACAACATCTTCAGAAACACATGTGCTGTGGATGTAAATAATCTGAGAAAGAGAGAGAGAGAGAGAGAGAGAGAGAGAGAGAGAGAGAGAGAGAGAGAGAGAGAGAGAGAGAGAGAGAGAGAGAGAGAGAGAGAGAGAGGGGGGAGGAAGGGGAGGAAGGGAGGGAGAGAGAGGGGGGAGGAAGGGAGAGAGAGAGAGAGAGAGAGAGAGAGAGAGAGAGAGAGAGAGAGAGAGAGAGAGAGAGAGAGAGAGAGAGAGAGATCCTTATTCCTTGGATAAAGTATATAATTCTCTGCTAAAAACATTGCATCGAGCACTGTTCTCTCCGGTGAGACACATATTTATAATTATTATAGGTAAAAGAGTATCGAGAAATCATTTAAGGAAAGGTATGTCAGGCTACATTAATAATTACCTATACTATATCTATGTGGCATCATCATATATGTAATATCATATCCTATTAAACATTATATTGGCCAAATGTGTGATGTCAATCGTGACTATCTCCAATTTATTAACCCCACCATAAAGGTTCCACTTGCTTACAACTGAGCTTCATAGTGTGATGGATATTTACAGTTTCCACAGTTAAAATTACTTAAATGGATGTACATATATACTGTATGATCACAATATAAATGAATAGTGCAATCCAAACCTCTCCCATATCATCCAGATAGCTTGTTGCCTGTTTCAGGAATGCTTCATCAACTACCGGGTCGATTTCTTTAACCCTTTGAAGATACGTATTCCAGTAAAGGACAGGGAACTTTGAACCATCAAACCATGATTTCTTTTTCTCCAGGATTTTGGCACACAGTTTAGGAATTGTCTTTCTTTTCTGGAACGTCAAAAAATATGATAAAAACAATTAAACCTTCTCTTAACCATGAACCGAAACACATAACAGAATTTTACATGAATCAAATATTAGGCATGCAACATTTCAGTAAATATCATATGACTTGCAATTGGTGATGTTACCCTGTCAGGCATTATGGAGTTGCCTTATGACACTGTTCTTTGAGTGCAAGCATTTAACAATGGAATGTATTTTGATAGTTGGTGTGAAAGAACATCCCAACCCCACCCCATTTAGCTAGTGTCTAGGATATACTGCCTTCTCCAGAACTAGAACTAGTTTCAGGTGTCGCCCATAGTTTCGAGTGCTGCCCCTCCATGCATGAACTGAATTGTTAGTTATATGTCCCTGAATTCAGAGAATTGTCACTATATATCCTGCAATGTACTAACATTTGTACATACAGAATGATTTCAGCACATACTGTTTCAATAACAAGGTATACGTTATACTACTACTTCTGTTCTGTGAGAATAAATCACATAACACTCTGGACATTCATTTCTCTTTGTCTAGATGTGTATGCTGTATGTTAGTACATGCAGTACAGTCGCTAAATGTTCTTCCTTCATTACAGCAAATAATCTCTCATTTTTACAGCTATAATTACGTGTACTTATAGATTTACAACTTTAAGAAGATTATTAAGTTTGCTGTGTATGTTGTAAAATCGTAAAATGTGGATAATATTTCAAAACGTCCCATCAGATTTCATTAAAAAAGCAACGTAAGTGTGGAAACAAGGCACAGTAAAAGGGAAGACCAGGAACTGACATCAACGGGGACTGTTAAAATACGGCATCAGGTTTTCTCACAACTAGTTTAACATCAAACGATACCTTAATACTACGAAGGCGTTCCCGTAGTGTGTGAAGAGCTTCACTCCGTGAATCGTGACAGTTCAATAAGTACGTTTCATCAACTATATTCAGATACTTGCTGAACAGCTTCTTAGCTTCTTGCTGAAATTCTCTGATGACACATTCAGCTGAAATGAATGGGAATTGTATAAAAAGTTTAACTTGTTATATAGAATACTGGAGAGTTTTTAAAAATGCAAAGCAGTATCTGAGAATCGAGTAAAATTTAGGAAAGCTTTGTAAGGGTCATTCAGCCAAGGAAAATTCGAGTGACCTACAGGGCCTTTCATCACGAGTCGCTAGATGAGTAGTGGAAACATTTAGGTCACGACTATTTTCCGGCTGAACTTAGCAAAAAATATAATGAAAATCCATAATTATACCAGCGCCAGTATTTAATAACAATTACAATTCTGGGAAAGTAATGGCTATTTTGAAAGCTTTGACTCTTATTTCGACACAATAGAACCAGTCACATACATACATACATACATACATACATACATACATACATACATACATACATACATACATACATTGTAGTTTCGTAGACACGTTGTAGTTACATAGGCGCAGGTTGTCATGACATAAACAATCAGAGTATATATTCCACAGTTTTGTTGTAAACGACTTGTGCATGGTGTACACGAGCATTTGACTTTATTCTCCATTATCCACATGACATCATCTCTTTCGAGGGTGCGCTTGAAACGAAGTATCAAGTTTGAATGTCAACAACACCTTGGGGTGATATGACCGTGGAAAAATTAGGTAAAATAATAATAATGTGTATCCACCAATGTAATAAAATTAACCCTAAAACAGACACAAATTCCGAATATATGGGATCAAGAAATAGCAAAGTTAGTCTAGAATGTATCCCTTAGTGACTAACAAAACATACTAGTACTTGTAGATGTGTATATACAACATTCCAGATTGTCATAGGAACTATCAAAAATAAGAAACATTTTTTAATAAATTGACCTTCCAAATTCTAGTTCATTTTTAAAGGTAGAACTATGTCTTATATCAATCACATGTACACATCCCATGTACACTTTTTACACAGGTGAAAAGATGTGGTTAAATGACACTGTACAGTATGTAGAACTTAGCATGCTGAAATGTTGATGCAGGAATAAATAGAAATTACACTTGTCATCAATATTTGTACATACATACATACACACAAACACTCAGATACATACACACACATACACATACACACACAGACGCACGCATACGCTCGCGTGCGCAAAGGCACACACAACACAACATACACAAATGTGCGTGCGCCCTCACCACAACACAGCACAGAATAACACAACACAACACAACACAACACAACACAACACAACACAACAAAATACAACACAACACAGTACAACACAGCACAGCACAACACAACACAACACAACACAAAACGAAACAACACAACACAACACAACACAACACAACACAACACAACAAAATACACCACACCACAACACAGTACAACACAACACAACATAACACAACACAACACAACACAACACAACACAACACAACACAACAAAATACAACACAACACAGTACAACACAGCACAGCACAACACAACACAACACAACACAACACAACACAACACAACACAACACAACACAAAACGAAACAACACAACACAACACAACACAACACAACACAACACAACACAACACAACACACCACACCACACACAAACCAGCATTTTATTATGCCTATAACACTACTGAACCTTAATAGTTTGCTGTCTCGTATCTGTTTTATATCTCATCAAACTGTATATTTCTGTTACGATCCAAAATATCGTATTTCGGAATTATGGGAATAAATTCTACTTTTCGGCATTGTAGGCCATAGGTCAGAAATAGACTGGCGATGACGAATCTGGGCAAACATGATGTAACTGAAAGTATATAATAACTTTTATGATGGCGTGATCTTATGGCGTGATTTTCTTGATTTAGTTGTTGTGTAAATTCCATTGTATTGGAAGTATATTTAAAGTGAGAATTAAACATCCAGAATCGACTCGGTTAGGTGATTCTGGCAAGCCGAAATATCTTCTCAGTTGTGACTAATTCCCGACTTGGACCTGAACGATCCCGTACGAGAGTATGAGAGTGTGAGTGTTAAAGTGTAACGTCTGAACTATCCATACTTATACCGTTCAACTCTACGAAACCCAACATTTCTACTCCTCCTCCTGAGATCATATTGCAAGGGTCTGCTCGACTTGTTTTGTGTGCTCTCATGAAATGAGAAAGGTGTACTTGTCATCTTGACAATTTATGTCAACAATATGTTGTTCGAAACCAGGTCGGTGTCTCATTGCATTGATAATGTCACGTGGTGTCACTTTCTTTTTGATGCTAATGTATTACGTTCAAACAGATGAGAAACTTCAAATACGTCTCTAGTATTTGATAACCAACAGCGATGCAGTTACAAGGTTAACTGACAGATCTCCTTTGTCTGGGTATGTATTTGGTTGCATTTGGAGGTCTCCCCCAATTCTATATCATTACACAAAGATTCCTCCCAATTTTATTGATTAACCCGGTTCATAATACTTAATCTATGTGATAGAGTGGTAGGAAAAGTATGACAACAGTTTTGGTTTTGAGTTTTTAGATGCCCCTCCCCCATGTCATCTAACAGTTTCCACAGGATACTCACCCTCCTCTTTGTATTCTGGTTTTATCATGTCTGCTCTGCTAGCTACTAAGATTACTGTTGGTTTATTGATTTCAGATTTGATTTCTTCAGGCATCGCTACGTCCTCCTCACTAGCCTCACGAGCAGCCTTAATATATCTAAGCCATGTGAACACCTTGAAATAAAACATATTGATGTTACATTTTTTAAAAATACGATGTAGTTATATGGCTAATTCATTTTTTGGTGTTCATGGAGATTATATGTGACTTGACAAAAGATTCATTGTTATTATTTCAGTATGCATGGACCAGTTGTCCATTATGTTATGATTCTTTGCTAGTCGGCATCACACCTCCCATTATCAAAATTATTTCGAATCTGTTCCAAATCTCTATTTCTAGTAATGCTAACTACTTCTAGAATTATACATTACCTCATTCTTTTGTTTATCAGCCAAATATTGTGGTTTCATTAGTCTGTCAGCCGCCCTATGTATTATTTCAAAAACGATAGCGAACACTGCATTTCTGGCACCAAGAAACATAGAATATGTGATGTAGAATTCTGATTGTCCAGCATAATCCAAAACACACATCTTTCCTACTCCAGGTAGATCAGCATTACAAACATCAATACCAGGTGTTAGTACGTAATCGTCCTGTCCAGGAGGTGGGGGGGACTCTTTGTTTCTCTTAGTGACCCATGCCTGCCACCAGCTCTGAAAAAAAACCTTTTAAATGTCAGTTAGTTTCATTAACGAATAAATCAGTTGCACAGACAAACTCTTTTCTCAAAGAGAAACATTGCCTAAAGTGTGGACTGAATACCTAGCAAGTATAATTTATTTTTGTAACTTTAATTTATTTACCCTTTGAAGAGATTCTTTCAAGGTTGTCTTTCCAACACCACCATATCCGCAAATATGCAACTTCATCACATCTGTGTCTACACCTGGCTCTTTCATCAAAAGATTGTACTGGTATTCCTATCAAACAATTACAAGGGGAATAATTATAATGTAAGTCTTATATGCATGTTAAAACATTAATGCGAGGTAGGTTAAGTCAGCCTAGTTGTGTCATGTCTCTGAACAAAATAGATGTAACTGTTGAATAAAACTTCAAATATCAGTAATTGACTATTCATAACAAATTATCACGGGCTAAAAATGTTGAAGAAATGGTCAGTAAATCTTTTGAAAGTTTACAAAGTCTACATGTATTATGTACATTTGAGGAGAGTGCTGGTGATCTAAAGCGATTTGATGTAATTTTAGATCTTTCAACTGTAGAATATGTATCTATTGTATGGCAAGGGTGTTTAACTAAAGATCACAGAGAAAGCTGAGATGTTTGTGGCGGGGTTGGGGGGGGTGAGAGTGTTGGGGGTCTAAACCACATTTTAGATTGTTCAACCTTAGTATGTATTGTATGGATAGGATGTTTAACTCAGAAATAAATATCACGGATAGGAAGAATTAAGTATCCACCAATAGCTATAGCGAATCAAAATTAATTATGACTTAAGGCAGAGTCTTTGGAGGTCTGACATCGGATTGAGGTGTGCATTCATTGCTCAGATGGCAAAACCAGATCATAAAGCCATCGCTATGTTCCAGTTCTTACAACTAATAAGTACCCAACACGAAATCGTAATTTTTATGTGATGTAGTCCCTTTAACATCAAGACAACGTGTATTTATAGAGAAATCAGGATATATCATATCAGACATATACAAATTTTACATGCTTATCTGTGATGTATTAAATTATTATACAATACCCCAGCCAAGTTGAACAAAATATGGAATATTTACACTGGTCACGACATGACAACGTGCGTCTGTTGTCACGGCAGCGAGTGTTTACGTTACTGGCTCTGTGTTCGAAATATTAGTTAAAACATTGAAAATCACACTTACTTTGTTTTATGTTATTCTGTAATATTTTCTTATCTTTTTAAAAAAAACATAAATCTAAATATCATACCTTTAAGATAGTTTTCACTGTGTTGCTTTCAGTCAACATCATCGGAGTGTACCCGTTCTAATGGTAGGAAGAGAATAAAAATAGAATAAACTATAACTTCTATGAAATGCTCAATAACTAATTTACCTGAACACACACACACACACACACACACACACACACACACACACACACACACACACACACACACACACACACACACAACTGCATATAGCAGTCCTATTTCACATAAATCAGATCACAAAACTATTCACACATTTCTATTTCATTAAGTTACAATTCTAATGTTCACAGTAAATATGTTTTCTTACTGCCACTCGCAATGTTTTAATGCGAACAGTCGACACTCTCTCTCTCTCTCTCATGCAATTTAATGGATCAAGAAAAATCTTGTAACTTGTCCTTTCTTTCCAACACTCCGTAATTTGGGAGCAGGCCATCTCTTTGTCCCGGTCCTTTGACCCCTACTTTTTTGTAACCTGAACCAATTATTATTATATTATTATATTATAACACACTACTTCTTGTAATTGATAAGTTACTACAGGTAAATCAAGTACTTCTTGTATTATATCATAACACACTACTTCTTGTAATTGATAAGTTACTACAGGTAAATCAAGTACTTCTTGTATTATATTATAACACACTACTTCTTGTAATTGATAAGTTACTACAGGTAAATCAAGTACTTCTTGTATTATATCATAACACACTACTTACAGTACTTGATAAGTTACTACAGGTAAATCAAGTACTTCTTGTATTATATCATAACACACTACTTAGAGTAATTGATAAGTTACTACAGGTAAATCAAGTACTTCTTGTATTATATTATAACACACTACTTCTTGTAATTGATAAGTTACTACAGGTAAATCAAGTACTTCTTGTATTATATTATAACACACTACTTCTTGTAATTGATAAGTTACTACAGGTAAATCAAGTACTTCTTGTATTATATCATAACACACTACTTACAGTACTTGATAAGTTACTACAGGTAAATCAAGTACTTCTTGTAATTGATAAGTTACTACAGGTAAATCAAGTACTTCTTGCAATTGATAAGTTACTACAGGTAAATCAAGTACTTCTTGTATTATATCATAACACACTACTTCTTGTAATTCATAAGTTACTACAGGTAAATCAAGTACTTCTTGTATTATATCATAACACACTACTTCTTGTAATTGATAAGTTACTACAGGTAAATCAAGTACTTCTTGTATTATATCATAACACACTACTTAGAGTAATTGATAAGTTACTACAGGTAAATCAAGTACTTCTTGCAATTGATAAGTTACTACAGGTAAATCAAGTACTTCTTGTATTATATCATAACACACTACTTCTTGTAATTGATAAGTTACTACAGGTAAATCAAGTACTTCTTGTATTATATTATAACACACTACTTACAGTACTTGATAAGTTACTACAGGTAAATCAAGTACTTCTTGTAATTGATAAGTTACTACAGGTAAATCAAGTACTTCTTGCAATTGATAAGTTACTACAGGTAAATCAAGTACTTCTTGTATTATATCATAACACACTACTTCTTGTAATTGATAAGTTACTACAGGTAAATCAAGTACTTCTTGTATTATATCATAACACACTACTTCTTGTAATTGATAAGTTACTACAGGTAAATCAAGTACTTCTTGTATTATATCATAACACACTACTTAGAGTAATTGATAAGTTACTACAGGTAAATCAAGTACTTCTTGCAATTGATAAGTTACTACAGGTAAATCAAGTACTTCTTGTATTATATCATAACACACTACTTCTTGTAATTGATAAGTTACTACAGGTAAATCAAGTACTTCTTGTATTATATCATAACACACTACTTCTTGTAATTGATAAGTTACTACAGGTAAATCAAGTACTTCTTGCAATTGATAAGTTACTACAGGTAAATCAAGTACTTCTTGTATTATATCATAACACACTACTTCTTGTAATTGATAAGTTACTACAGGTAAATCAAGTACTTCTTGTATTATATCATAACACACTACTTCTTGTAATTGATAAGTTACTACAGGTAAATCAAGTACTTCTTGTAATTATATCATAACACACTACTTCTTGTAATTAATAAGTTACTACAGGTAAATCAAGTACTTCTTGTAATTATATCATAACACACTACTTACAGTACTTGATAAGTTACTACAGGTAAATCAAGTACTTCTTGTATTATATCATAACACACTACTTAGAGTAATTGGTAAGTTACTACAGGTAAATCAAGTACTTCTTGTAATTATATCATAACACACTACTTACAGTACTTGATAAGTTACTACAGGTAAATCAAGTACTTCTTGTAATTATATCATAACACACTACTTCTTGTAATTAATAAGTTACAACAGGTAAATCAAGTACTTCTTGTAATTATATCATAACACACTACTTACAGTACTTGATAAGTTACTACAGGTAAATCAAGTACTTCTTGTATTATATTATAACACACTACTTCTTGTAATTAATAAGTTACTACAGGTAAATCAAGTACTTCTTGTAATTATATCATAACACACTACTTAGAGTAATTGATAAGTTACTACAGGTAAATCAAGTACTTTGTGTATTATATCATAACACACTACTTAGAGTAATTGGTAAGTTACTACAGGTAAATCAAGTACTTCTTGTAATTATATCATAACACACTACTTCTTGTAATTGATAAGTTACTACAGGTAAATCAAGTACTTCTTGTAATTATATCATAACACACTACTTACAGTACTTGATAAGTTACTACAGGTAAATCAAGTACTTCTTGTAATTGATAAGTTACTACAGGTAAATCTTGTATTATATCATAACACACTACCTGCTATATAAATGATATATGATATGTTTTTTTCTCATTATGTATGCATTTGCAGAAATGAAACATAAAAAATTGATAACTTCTACTATTTTATTTTACGAGGCTAGTTAATCTTCACCAATAATAGAGATTATGTACATTTAAGTAACCTTGTCAACGGCATCTAATTTACATCCATGTAGTATTAAGAACTTAATGACATCTATACTCCCATTACGTGCTGCATAGTGAAGGGATTGTTCATTATTCTGTCAATCTGAATAACATCATATATTGAAATAATAGTAGATATTTTTCTGGTCATTGAATAGAGGAGAAACAATATAACAACATTATATGCTACAAAACAATAATAAAACTGAAAACAAATATGTAAACTGAACTAACTCTACAATATACAACTGCCTTTCAATATGTCGGAGTTGTACTTTAACTGTAATCTAAATGAAATTGATAAAGATTTAAAATGGACATGGAATCGACAATTTCTTTCTTTCATCAAGTTTTATAATACAAATATCCATGGTGTTAATATCTTAATTTCATTCCAAATATCTGAGGTTATGAAAAATGTTCTGTATGCGTTTCACATAATGTATCACCATTTATCTTACCTTTGTCAATGCTTGTAGATCACATTTATTTTCAAAGAGGAACTTCACCATATCAGGTTGACCGTAATGAGCAGCACAATGGATTGGTTGCAAGCCGTCCTTCAATTAATCGGATATAATGTATAAATACTTGACTAGTTACAGGGTATATTAAGATGTCATTTATACTCTCTAAGATCTGAATTTAAATCTTTTTGATGTATATCTACTTAGTACACTACATTCAAATATTGACCATTGGAGCAATTTTGAAATGGGTTATACTAACACTCTGTTATCAAGAACAATGATCTATAATAGTGTAGTGCATGAGGTTCATAAAAGGAACTTGATTTCGAACCATATTCACTGTCAAATTATTTTATTTGACATCCTAAAAGTTTGTCTAAATATCAGTGAATTTCTTTTACCTAAATGATATATGATATGTTTTATTTCTCATTATGTATACATTTGCATAAATGAAATATAAAAAAATTGATAACTTATACTATTTTATTTTACGAGGCTAGTTAATTTTAACCAATAATAGAGATTATGTACATTTAAGTAACCTTCTCAACGGCATCTAATTTACATCCATGTTGTATTAAGAACTTAATGACATCTATACTCCCATTACGTGCTGCATAGTGAAGGGATTGTTCATTAATCTGAATAACATCATATATTGAAATAATAGTAGATATTTTTCTGGTCATTGAATAGAGGAGAAACAATATAACAACATTATATGCTACAAAACAATAATAAAACTGAAAACAAATATGTAAACTAAACTAACTATACAATATACAACTGTCTGTCAATATGTCGGAGTTGTACTTTAACTGTAATCTAAATGAAATTCATAAAGAATTAAAATAGACATGGAGTCGACAATTTCTTTCTTTCATCAAGTCTTATAATACAAATATCCATGGTGTTAATATCTTAATTTCATTCCAAATATCTGAGGTTATGAAAAATGTTCTGTATGCGTTTCACATAATGTATCACCATTTATCTTACCTTTGTCAATGCTTGTAGATCACATCCATTTTCAAAAAGAAACTTCACCATATCAAGTTGACCTTTAACAGCAGCGTAATGGATTGGTTGCCGACCGTCCTTCAATTAATAGGATATAATGTATAAATATTTGACTAGTTACACGGTATATTAATATGTCATCTATACTCTTTAACATAGGAATTTAAATCTTTGATGTATATCTACTTAGTACACTACATTCAAATATTGACCATTGGTCTAATTTTGAAATGGGTTATACTAACACTCTGTTATCAAGAACAATGACTTATAATATTGTAGTGCATGAGGTTCATAAAAGGAACTTGATTTCGAACCATATTCACTGTCATATTATTTTATTTGATATCCTAAAAGTTTGTCTAAATATCAGTGAATTTCTTTTAACTAAATGATATATGATATGCTTTTATTTCTCATTATGTATACATTTGCATAAATGAAATATAAAAAATTGATAACTTCTACTATTCTATTTTACGAGGCTAGTTAATCTTCACCAATAATAGAGATTATGTACATTGAAGTAACCTTGTTAACGGCATCTAATTTACATCCATGTAGTATTAAGAACTTAATGACATCTATACTCCCATTACATGTTGCATAGTGAAGGGATTGTTCATTATTCTGTCAATCTGAATAACAACGTATATTGAAATAATAGTAGATATTTTTCTGGTCTTTGAATAGAGGAGAAACAATATAACAACATTATATGCTACAGAACAATAATAAAACTGAAAACAAATCTGTACACTAAACTAACTATACAATATACAACTGTCTTTCAATATGTCTGAGTTGTAATTTAACTGTAATCTAAATGAAATTGATAAAGAATTAAAATAGACATGGAGTCGACAATTTCTTTCTTTCATCAAGTCTTATAATACAAATATCCATGGTGTTAATATCTTAATTTCATTCCAAATATCTGAGGTTATGAAAAATGTTCTGTATGCGTTTCACATCATGTATCACCATTTATCTTACCTTTGTCAATGCTTGTAGATCACATCCATATTCAAAAAGTAACTTCACCGTATCAAGTTGACTATTATTAGCAGCGTAATGGATTGGTTGCCGACCGTCCTTCAATTAATAGGATATAATGTATAAATACTTGACTAGTTACAGGGTATATTAATATATCATTTATACTCTCTAAGATCAGAATTTAAATCTTTGATGTATATCTACTTAGTACACTACATGCAAATATTGACCATTGGTCCAATTTTGAAATGGGTTATACTAACACTCTGTTATCAAGAACAATGATCTATAATAGTGTAGTGCATGAGGTTCATAAAAGGAACTTGATTTCGAACCATATTCACTGTCATATTATTTTATTTGATATCCTAAAAGTTTGTCTAAATATCAGTGAATTTCTTTTACCTAAATTATATATGATATGTTCTTATTTCTCATTGTTTATACATTTGCATAAATGAAATATAAAAAATTGATAACTTCTACTATTTTATTTTACGAGGCTAGTTAATCTTCACCAATAATTGACATTATGTACATTTAATTAACCTTGTCAACGGCATCTAATTTACATCCATGTAGTATTAAGAACTTAATGACATCTATACTCCCATTACGTGCTGCATAGTGAAGGGATTGTTCATTAATCTGAATAACATCATATATTGAAATAATAGTAGATATTTTTCTGGTCATTGAATAGAGGAGAAACAATATAACAACATTATATGCTACAAAACAATAATAAAACTGAAAACAAATATGTAAACTAAACTAACTATACAATATACAACTGTCTGTCAATATGTCGGAGTTGTACTTTAACTGTAATCTAAATGAAATTCATAAAGAATTAAAATAGACATGGAGTCGACAATTTCTTTCTTTCATCAAGTCTTATAATACAAATATCCATGGTGTTAATATCTTAATTTCATTCCAAATATCTGAGGTTATGAAAAATGTTCTGTATGCGTTTCACATAATGTATCACCATTTATCTTACCTTTGTCAATGCTTGTAGATCACATCCATTTTCAAAAAGAAACTTCACCATATCAAGTTGACCTTTAACAGCAGCGTAATGGATTGGTTGCCGACCGTCCTTCAATTAATAGGATATAATGTATAAATATTTGACTAGTTACACGGTATATTAATATGTCATCTATACTCTTTAACATAGGAATTTAAATCTTTGATGTATATCTACTTAGTACACTACATTCAAATATTGACCATTGGTCTAATTTTGAAATGGGTTATACTAACACTCTGTTATCAAGAACAATGACTTATAATATTGTAGTGCATGAGGTTCATAAAAGGAACTTGATTTCGAACCATATTCACTGTCATATTATTTTATTTGATATCCTAAAAGTTTGTCTAAATATCAGTGAATTTCTTTTAACTAAATGATATATGATATGCTTTTATTTCTCATTATGTATACATTTGCATAAATGAAATATAAAAAATTGATAACTTCTACTATTCTATTTTACGAGGCTAGTTAATCTTCACCAATAATAGAGATTATGTACATTGAAGTAACCTTGTTAACGGCATCTAATTTACATCCATGTAGTATTAAGAACTTAATGACATCTATACTCCCATTACATGTTGCATAGTGAAGGGATTGTTCATTATTCTGTCAATCTGAATAACAACGTATATTGAAATAATAGTAGATATTTTTCTGGTCTTTGAATAGAGGAGAAACAATATAACAACATTATATGCTACAGAACAATAATAAAACTGAAAACAAATCTGTACACTAAACTAACTATACAATATACAACTGTCTTTCAATATGTCTGAGTTGTAATTTAACTGTAATCTAAATGAAATTGATAAAGAATTAAAATAGACATGGAGTCGACAATTTCTTTCTTTCATCAAGTCTTATAATACAAATATCCATGGTGTTAATATCTTAATTTCATTCCAAATATCTGAGGTTATGAAAAATGTTCTGTATGCGTTTCACATCATGTATCACCATTTATCTTACCTTTGTCAATGCTTGTAGATCACATCCATATTCAAAAAGTAACTTCACCGTATCAAGTTGACTATTATTAGCAGCGTAATGGATTGGTTGCCGACCGTCCTTCAATTAATAGGATATAATGTATAAATACTTGACTAGTTACAGGGTATATTAATATATCATTTATACTCTCTAAGATCAGAATTTAAATCTTTGATGTATATCTACTTAGTACACTACATGCAAATATTGACCATTGGTCCAATTTTGAAATGGGTTATACTAACACTCTGTTATCAAGAACAATGATCTATAATAGTGTAGTGCATGAGGTTCATAAAAGGAACTTGATTTCGAACCATATTCACTGTCATATTATTTTATTTGATATCCTAAAAGTTTGTCTAAATATCAGTGAATTTCTTTTACCTAAATTATATATGATATGTTCTTATTTCTCATTGTTTATACATTTGCATAAATGAAATATAAAAAATTGATAACTTCTACTATTTTATTTTACGAGGCTAGTTAATCTTCACCAATAATTGACATTATGTACATTTAATTAACCTTGTCAACGGCATCTAATTTACATCCATGTAGTATTAAGAACTTAATGACATCTATACTCCCATTATGTGCTGTATAGTGAAGGGATTGTTCATTATTCTGTCAATCTGAATAACAACATATATTGAAATAATAGTAGATATTGTTCTGGTCATTGAATAGAGGAGAAACAATATAACAACATTATATGCTACACAACAATAACAAAACTGAAAACAAATCTGTAAACTGAACTAACTATACAATATACAACTGCCTTTCAAAATGTCTGAGTTGTACTTTAACTGTAATCTAAATGAAATTGATAAAGAATTAAAATAGACATGGAATCGACAATTTCTTTCTTTCATCAAGTCTTATAATACAAATATCCATGGTGTTAATATCTTAATTTCATTCCAAATATCTGAGGTTATGAAAAATGTTCTGTATGCGTTTCACATAATGTATCACCATTTATCTTACCTTTGCCAATGCTTGTAGATCACATCCATTTTCAAAAAGAAAATTCACCATATGAAGTTGACCTTTATCAGCAGCGTAATGGATTGGTTGCAAGCCGTCCTTCAAATAATAGGATATAATGTATAAATACTTGACTAGTTACAGGGTATATTAAGATGTCATTTATACTCTCTAAGATCAGAATTTAAATCTTTGATGTATATCTACTTAGTTAAATACATTCAAATATTGACCATTGGTCCAATTTTGAAATGGATTATACTAACACTCTGTTATCAAGAACAATGACTTATAATATTGTAGTGCATGAGGTTCATGAAGGGAACTTGATTTCAAACCATATTCACTGTCAAATTAATTCATTTGATATCCTAAAAGTTTGTCTAAATATCAGTGAATTTCTTTTAGCTAAATGATATAGGATATGTTTTTTATTTCTCATTATGTATACATTTGCATAAATGAAATATAAAAAATTGATAACTTCTACTATTTTATTTGACGACGCTAGTTAATCTTCACCAATAATAGAGATTATGTACATTTAAGTAACCTTGTCAACGGCATCTAATTTACATCCATGTAGTATTAAGAACTTAATGACATCTATACTCCCATTTCGTGCTGCATAGTGAAGGGATTGTTCATTATTCTGTCAATCTGAATAACAACATATATTGAAATAATAGTAGATATTTTTCTGGTCATTGAATAGCGGAGAAACAATATAACAACATAATATCTAACAAAACAATAATAAAACTGAAAACAAATCTGTAAACTGAACTAACTATACAATATACAACTGTCTTTCAATATGTCTGAGCTGTACTTTAACTGTAATCTAAATGAAATTGATAAAGAATTAAAAGAGACATGGAATCGACAATTTCTTTCTTTCATAAAGTCTTATAATACAAATATCCATGGTGTTAATATCTTAATTTCATTCCAAATATCTGAGGTTATGAAAAATGTTGTGTATGCGTTTCACATAATGTATCACCATTTATCTTACCTTTGTCAATGCTTGTAGATCACATTTATTTTCAAAGAGAAACTTCACCATATCAGGTTGACCGTAATGGGCAGCACAATGGATTGGTTGCAAGCCACCCTTCAATTAATAGGATATAATGTATAAATACTTGACTAGTTTCAGGGTATATTAAGATGTCATTTATACTCTCTAAGATCTGTATTTAAATCTTTGATGTATATCTACTTAGTACACTACATTCAAATATTGACCATTGGTCTAATTTTGAAATGGGTTATACTAACACTCTGTTATCAAGAACAATGATCTATAATATTGTAGTGCAAGAGGTTCATAAAAGGAACTTGATTTCGAACCATATTCACTGTCAAATTATTGTATTTGATATCCTAAAAGTTTGTCTAAATATCAGTGAATTTCTTTTACCTAAATGATATGATATGTTTTTATTTCTCATTATGTATACATTTCCATAAATGAAATATAAAAAATTGATAACTTCTACTATTTTATTTGATGAGGCTAGTTAATCTTCACCAATAATAGAGATTATGTACATTTAAGTAACCTTGTCAACGGCATCTAATTTACATCCATGTAGTATTAAGTACTAATGACATCTATACTCCCATTACGTGCTGCATAGTGAAGGGATTGTTCATTATTCTGTCAATCTGAATAACAACTTATATTGAAATAATAGTAGGTATTTTTCTGGTCATTGAATAGAGGATAAACAATATAACAACATTATATGCTACAGAACAATAACAAAACAGAAAACAAATCTGTAAACTGAACTAACTCTACAATAAACAATTGTATTTCAATATGTCTGAGTTGTACTTTAATTGTAATCTAAATGAAATTGCTAAAGAATTAAAATAGACATGGAATCGACAATTTCTTTCTTTCATCAAGTCTTATAATACAAATATCCATGGTGTTAATATCATAATTTCATTCCAAATATCTGAGGTTATAAAAAAAATGTTCTGTATGCGTTTCACATAATGTATCACCATTTATCTTACCTTTGTCAATGCTTGTAGATCACATCCATTTTCAAAAAGAAACTTCACCATATCAAGTTGACCTTTAACAGCAGCGTAATGGATTGGTTGCCGACCGTCCTTCAATTAATAGGATATAATGTATAAATATTTGACTAGTTACAGGGTATACTAAGATGTAATTTATACTCTCTAACATAGGAATTTAAATCTTTGATGTATATCTACTTAGTACACTACATTCAAATATTGACCATTGGTCCAATTTTGAAATGGGTTATACTAACACTCTGTTATCAAAAACGATGACCTATAATATTGTAGTATATGAGGTTCATAAAAGGAACTTGATTTCGAAACATATTCACTGTCAAATTAATTTATTTGATATCCTAAAAGTTTGTCTAATTATCAGTGAATTTATTTTACCTAAATAATATGTGATATGTTTTTATTTCTAATTATGTATACATTTGCATAAATGAAATATAAAAAATTGATAACTTCTACTATTTTATTTTACGAGGATAGTTAATCTTCACCAATAATAGAGATTATGTACATTTAAGTAACCTTGTCAACGGCATCTAATTTACATCCATGTAGTATTAAGAACTTAATGACATCTATACTCCCATTACGTGCTGCATAGTGAAGAGATTGTTCATTATTCTGTCAATCTGAATAACAACATATATTGAAATAATAGTAGATATTTTTGTGGTCTTTGAATAGAGGAGAAACAATATAACAACATTATATGCTACAAAACAATAATAAAACTGAAAACAAATCTGTAAACTGAACTAACTCTACAATATACAACTCCATTTCAATATGTCAGACTTGTACTTTAACTGTAATCTAAATGAAATTGATAAAGAATTAAAATAGACATGGAGTCGACAATTTCGTTCTTTCATCAAGTCTTATAATACAAATATCCATGATGTTAATATCTTAATTTCAATCCAAATATCTGAGGTTATGAAAAATGTTCTGTATGCATTTCACATAATGTATCACCATTTATCTTACCTTTGCCAATGCTTGTAGATCACATCCATTTTCAAAAAGAAACTTCACCATATCAAGTTGACCTTTTCCAGCAGCCCAATGGATTGGTTGCAGGGCGTCCTTCAATTAATAGGATATAATGTATAAATACTTGTCTAGTTACAGGGTATATTAAGATGTCATTTATACTCTCTAAGATCTGAATTTAAATCTTTGATGTATATCTACTTAGTACACTACATTCAAATATTGACCATTGGTCTAATTTTGAAATGGATTATACTAACACTCTGTTATCAAAAACAATGACTTATAATATTGTAGTGCATGAGGTTCATAAAAGGAACTTGATTTCGAACCATATTCACTGTCAAATTAATTCATTTGATATCCTAAAAGTTTGTCTAAATATCAGTGACTTTCTTTTACCTAAATTATATATGATATGTTTTTTATTTCTCATTATGTATACAATTGCATAAATGAAACGTAAAAAATTGATAACTTCTACTATTTTATTTTACGAGGCTAGTTAATCTTCACCAATAATAGAGATTATGTACATTTAATTAATATTGTCAACGGCATCTAATTTACATCCATGTAGTATTAAGAACTTAATGACATCTATACACCCATTACGTGCTGCTTAGTGAAGGGATTGTTCACATTATATGCTACAAAACAATAATAAAGCTAAAGTCAAATCTGTAAACTGAACTAACTATACAATATACAACTGCCTTTCAATATGTCTGAGTTGTACTTTAACTGTAATCTAAATGAAATTGATAAAGAATTAAAATAGACATGGAGTCGACAATTTCTTTCTTTCATCAAGTCTTATAATACAAATATCCATGGTGTTAATATTTTAATTTCATTCCAAATATCTGAGGTTATGGAAAATGTTCTGTATGCGTTTCACATAATGTATCACCATTTATCTTACCTTTGTCAATGCTTTAAGATCACATCCATTTTCAAAAAGAAACTTCACCATATCAAGTTGACCTTTATCAGCAGCCCAATGGATTGGTTGCCAGCCATCCTTCAATTAATAGGATATAATGTATAAGTACTTGTCTAGTTACAGGGTATATTAAGATGTCATTTATACTCTCTAAGATCTGAATTTAAATCTTTGATGTATATCTACTTAGTACACTACATTCAAATATTGACCATTGGTCCAATTTTGAAATGGGTTATACTAACACTCTGTTATCAAGAACAATGACTTATAATATTGTAGTGCATGAGGTTCATAAAAGGAACTTGATTTCGAACCATATTCACTGTCAAATTATTTTATTTGATATCCTAAAAGTTTGTCTAAATATCGGTGAATTTCTTTTACCTAAATGATATATGATATGTTTTTATTTCTCATTATGTATACATTTGCATAAATGAAACATAAAAATTTGATAACTTCTACTATTTTATATTATGAGACTAGTTAATCTTCATCAATAGTAGAGATTATGTAAATTGAAGTAACCTTGTCAACGGCATCTAATTTACATCCTTGTAGTATTAAGAACTTAATATGATACTATGTAAACATACTTGATTAGTGTATATTAACATGTCAACTATTTATTTCACAATGTATTATTTGACATTTATATTAATAACGCTCTTCCAAATGTTTTTTGTAACTTTATACATGATAAATCAAATCATATTGTCTTTTGGGGTCCTCACTCTAAAATATCAGAGCCGTCAACGACGATCTGTTTCTGCACGCTTACTGGATGTTATCGACAATGATTAACACTATTCAATGTTTATTTATTTATATTTTAAGAATTGTCTTTCGGTACAAAGTGGTTGTCTAATCAAAATATGAAAATCAGGTTACAGCTAGTGCAGATTGAAATTTGTCACTACAGCACATACGGATAATATTGACTGTGAACTGACAGATAATATGTAAGTGACCAATTTTCAGTGATATATCTTTGGTTCTTTTATGAAAATAAATGTCACAGTTGCAGCTACTGCAGTACAGCTTTCTAAAATAACAACATCATCGGGTAGGCAAGTGAGTGAACACACATAAATGTATGCACATATCCCTAGAAACAAGATCACGCCCATAGCAACAGCAAAATGTTACGGTCTATTGCAAAGAAAACAGGAATTAACAGACAATTGAATAAATATTCAAAGAACATGTACATATATCATAGCAATAAGACCACGCCTGTAACAACAGCCAAATTATGGTATCTCTAGCAAAGATAACAGGGATTACTAGATAAGTGAATAATAATTCATGCAAATATGCCTAGCAACAGTACCATGCCTTAGCATTACCATTACCTCTATCATCTGAAAAGTGAATAAACCTTCCAAAAACCTTCAAAAAGCCCATGCCCTTAGTAACAGTCGTATGTATATTGCAAATATAACAACATGGCTGGATAGTCAACCAGATAACACATTCAGCAAATGAACATCGATGCATAACATGGATCAGCATGTGGATAAACATTTTTTTTTGTAAATAACTTTATGGTTGTACTACAATTCCACTGACGCTATATTTTCATTACCTTAAAATAAATTGCCTCTATCACCTGATAACCTTGGCATAGTTTAACATGTCTATATAAACTTTCTAAAACTGTGATATAACATATTCTTTGAGAACCGACTACTCCATAATGTAGACTACATTATAGAGTAGTAATGAAGGTTCAGGAAATATTCAACACATTTACCTCGTCCTTTGCATCCAGTTCGTGTCCGTTGTCAAGGAGATTTTGTAGTTGACTGATGTTTCCATCTTTGGCTGCTTGGTGAATGAGTTTCTCACCTTCCTATATTATGAAATAAATACAATGTTTCGCATGATGATGTACAGGTTGACAGAGAGTTATTGTGGTGTAATATACCACAAACAGGTAAATTTTTTACGATCAATTTTAGAACAGGTGGGACAGGGAGATTTTTTATTCTATTTTTTTTAAATATGTTTCATATTTGAGTGTCTAGTTCAGGTAGTTAAGTTTTCCTCTGTTTCCCATATGGTCCCTGTGTTATTGAACATTTAAAGATTATTTATTTTTATTCATTTTTCGCATCAACTATTTCTTACGATTTTATCTTCTTTTCGAAGCCGTACAAAAAGAATTAGGGTCGGCAGAGAAATACAAATTACGGTCCGGTAACAGGAAGCGAACGAATCTTTTTAAGGCCTAATGTTCAAATGTTAGGCAGGAACATTGTTATTTTTGTAGTTAAAGATGAAAATGTTGACCAAATTCAAACATTTAAAAATCATGATACAAAGATCTCCCAACTGACTGATGCCAGTTTAGTATATGTCCATACAGCAGTATTAGAAATTAGTTTATGTCGCTTTAATTTCTGTCAACGTTTGATACACTTGTAAGGACCAATTTTGATAGAAAGAGTTGTAATAAGTCTCCCATGGATGTATGCTATGTACTGGGATATCCTGAGTAAACCGTGCAACCGAACACATTTGGGTAGAACAAACGAACTCGATAGACGGAATCAAATGTGTTCAATTTTTAAACTGAAAATTGTTGCTAGACTGGCATAAGTGTAATATCTGTTTCCGAGACAAACGTTAAGAGACCTAGCGTATAAGTTCAGTGGAACGTTGGGTTTCAATTCAAAGGTTGATTGAATTTGCCACACAATAAATAAGATGGGTGTAGATCAGCTTGACTCTACCAAACAACACAGGTTTTCCTGGGGTACTCCGGCTTCCTCCTGAATTAGCACCATTAGGGATGGCCCTCACTGGATTTCTTGGGAAAGAAGTCATTGTATACTATACACTGAAAGAACTACCCATTATAAATAAAGATTAATACATACAAATAAAAAAGTCTCATTTACACTAATTCAAAGGTTCATTATTGGTTGTATACTTTATGAAAACAAAACTGAGACAACTGTGGAATCGAACATTGACCGTATTGAAGTTTGGTGATATATACATTTGGGTAGAACAAAGGAAATCTCTAGACATAATAAAATTGTAATTTGAGCAACATGAGCAGGTTCTACAACTTGTGATCCCCATTGCTTGAGCCAATAGTTAACAGCAGGATAATTCTCTAAAACTGTATGTTGAGTATGTTGAAAGGTCCTAGATTTAATGATACACATCCGTCCACTCAGTATTCTCTCTAGTATTTATGGTACATTGATCGGGAAATCCTAGGTTCCTTGAAAACAATGTGATCAGAACTAAGTACACACTGATATATTTGTTTGAAGAACTCAAGAGTTGGGAATTAGAAATATTTTTTCCCACTGACGGCTTGCATTTTGCGCACTTTTATTAAATTTACAAGCGCTGCCCAAATACAAAAGTACCTGGAAGAAACATCTCGATTTACTTACACCTCAAAAGGGATAGTTCTGTTTGTAGCATCAAAAAGAGACCTTTGGTACCAGATGCCTGCTTGCATCATATTTTGCATTAACATTGATCCCATGAGGGATGGCCCTCACTGGACTACTAGGGAGACAAGTGTTTATATACGTAAAGAACTATCCAGTATAAATAAGATTACTAATAAACCCTTTAATTCACGTTGATTTAAAGGATAACCATCGGCTGTATAGCACACTAATCACTGTTTTAGAGTTTTAGCTAGATATTTCCTTCGTTCCACAGCCTACGGAAAATCACCAGTGCGTTTCATTAAATGAAGTTAGCCAATGAGATACTTCATGCAAGTGTTATGAACCAACATTTGAATATTTACTATTTCGGCAGTGTCGTCCTCTTGAATTTAGTTTTTTACTACACTGAACTATTGATCTCATCCCTAGGGGTGTTTCTAAATACAATTGTATCAGTGTACAGTACACGTTCCGGTACGAGGTCACATGTCATCATATTGAAATACTTTGCATACTGGTGTGAGGGTTCCCCTTATTTCGCTTATCCTGCCTCACCACTATAAATAGATAATGACGTCAACATTTTGATTTGCATATCATTATATTCTAGTTATTTTTAAATTACCACGAATGAGATGCCATAACCTGTCAACAAGGCAAACCATGAACACCATCGAACCCATGCATATACAAGCGTAGGAGTGCAAAATTAATAAGTAACACACATACCACTGTAGTTGTTGCTATGCTAGTCCTGCAGACGGTGCGAACGGTTTGGACTTATTCTGTATACAAGCAGGACTAAGTTGGTGCATATTTTAGTGCTAGTAAACTCTTTTCACTATCATAAGACTTCTCAGACCACATTTATATTTGTCTTTCGCAATTCGATGTTAAGAATATGACACATCATATGCAATAATCAAGATGCGCAATTTCAAAGTTGTCGAAGTTGTACAATATCGAAATACGATTTATTATTGTTAGCCTTCGCATTACTTGTCCTTCTACATACCCTCTGAAATCATTGACTCTTGGAGACGTAAGTGGCTTTTTTGCCAGGTGGACGTGGAGTTTCGACTACAACGTTCCTAAGGTGTAAAATGGTGTCGTGATATGAGATCATATACTTATATTGTCATCCCATTAAATAATTTACATACTGGTATGGGGAATCCCCTAGTCTTGTTTGCCAAGCCTCATCGCTGATGGCGCACTTCAATTTTCAATTGCAGCTAAAATTCCTATATAACAAATCTTAATTTTTGGATTTTGACATCAGGAAATAGTTGTCTTGAACCCTTATTCAATGTCACTATGACTACGCATGTTCATATTGGTACAGAAGCTTGACCAGTCGCATAAAATCAAAGCTACAAATGTCCCAAAATAAACTGGTCAGGTTTGTGTTAAATTT
The DNA here is from genome assembly GCF_964340395.1 of Glandiceps talaboti. Taxonomy (NCBI): domain Eukaryota; kingdom Metazoa; phylum Hemichordata; class Enteropneusta; family Spengelidae; genus Glandiceps; species Glandiceps talaboti. The sequence continues at coordinate 9,901,185 of NC_135567.1, read as the reverse complement.
GCATCCACTAATTCATAGCTAGGACAATCGCAATTTCTCGTCTGGTGATATGAAATAAACCATTAAAACAGACTCCAACATGATGTAGACACACCAGCGACGATATTTTGACGTGTACATTTGATATCTGCATCGCAATTCAGCATGATGGCACATTGGAACATATAATTTAGACAAAATATCGCCTGCAACTGTGTTTATTATAGAAATCCGATTACGACATGCGACTTGCGACCTGCGACTTGCACAACTTTGACCTGCGACTTGCACAACTGCGACCTGCGACTTGCACAACTGTGACCAGCGACTTGCACAACTGTGACCTGCGACTTGCACAACTGTGACCAGCGACTTGCACAACTGCGACCTGCGACTTACACTACTGCGACCTGCGACTTGCACAACTAAGACCTGCGACTTACACAACTGCGATCTGCGACCTGCGACTTGCACAACTGCAACCTGCGACTTGCACAACTGCGACCTGCGACTGCCATAACTGCGACAAAGTGTAATACGTCCACACTCTTGTCCACACACGCAAGTCAATAGTTTTTCTCTCTAATAAACTTACATTATTATTATTATTGACCAACTTGAGAATGAGACTCACAGACTGAGATGAACAAAGTCAGTTCCACCTAAGTTTCACGCATATTTTATCTTGGATAAACTTTGAATATTAATTTCATACATTGATAGACCGTCATTGTGACTCAAGAAATAAAATGATAAATTATCCAGCTGTTGAATATTGAAGTTTCTATTGTACTTGCATGTTGCGAGGCCATCTCTCTAAAGAGAATGACAGCAAATTGGCTGAAAATATCTGAATTTTGCAGTATGTATAGTTTTATTATTAATGGTTGTTTTCTAACAATGTAGATGGAAAGGTGAGAACGTTGCAACTACAGAGGTGGCCCAAGTACTAACATCTTATCCTGACATTCAAGAAGCTAATGTATATGGAGTTATGGTCCCAGGTGAGAACTTTTATGTTGTAATTTAGTACAAAAACAGTTCAAATTTCCATTCTCACAAGCCTGGGCATACTTTTCCGCAGAAGCAATGACAAATACTATACCATTGTCTTGGAAAGTGTCGTAAAGAGGTCAGTCTCTACTTCTTCGACGATGTGTGATTTCCAACTAGTTTCGCACCTCAGTAAGCATTTTCAAAGATAATGTAGATTCAAAGTTACTGTGTAAACGGGGTTACCTTGGTATTCCGCTGATGGGACATAGCATTTCTTGAAACACCCTATCAGACCCTTCAACTGCAACGTAAACAATTCTATAGGTTTCATGCACAGTTGGGATGTAGATAGGCACAGCTAAGTGATTATATCAGGTGGAAAGTAAAAAGTTGAAACCAGTAGCCTAAAATCATCAAGTCCACGTATAATCGTTTCAGCAATAGACTGTTTCTACTGCATTGGTAAAGCCGGATATCACTTATCAATGTGACGAAGTAAAGGATCCTGCAGTCTCTGTGTTATTATTAGTTTAGATTTGATATGTGCCTATCTTTATGCAAAATAGATCACGTCCCATGAGTGAAACGCAAAGGTAACCTCGTTTTGCACTGTGTGAAAAGCCATAAGAACTTTACGATATTCCCATAAAAGACTTGTCTATAGAATATTTTTAGTGAGCTTTGCTATATTGGAGTCTGACGAGGGCATTCATATTCTGTAAACACAAATTGGATGATGGAGATTTAATCTAATTATTTAAATTTAATACATTCAATTCTACACTTTTTTCATAACCTTTCTGTAGAATAGTATAGTCTATTCTGTTTATTTCGACGACGACATAGCAGACGTTATGACTGACACGATGTTTCTCCGACATTAAAACACATGTACAGTCGTTGGTGGCGCGCTACTCGCTCTCCGCTCAGTTAAGTTAATGTGCAAAGCACCGCCAACGATTGTATTTTACAATCTAGATCATTTGTAATTGTAGACATCACTTTACTCGGACAACTTCACCTTGATGAGGTATTTCGATTTCGTTATTTCGTTATCGATTATCGCGCCCTAGACAGACCTGGCAGAGAATAATAGATGCAAACTTGCGTTCACAAGCCAAACATGTGACAATACAAGACAACAACGAAAACTGTGAAACATTTACAGGTCACTCTCATTTTATATATGGACAACAAAATTAGGTCGGCCACAGTTCCATTTACATGCAAGGCTCGGAGCGTGATTCTATATGCTTGGAGCAAATCGAATCAATTAGTGTACTATGGGACCAACAAATATATTGTGGTACTGCATGTCCTGATACGCCTTCTTGAAGTTTCTCATGGGTACGGTATTCTAATACCTAGTATATTTATTCGAGATGAAATATAAGGCGACGCGAGTACGAGTACGTATAGTAGGCTAAAATATGCCGTCCTCGAGATGCCGCCTTCAACGCATCACAACGCTTCTAAGCAAATGATAACAAATCAGATAAATAAAAGTCATTGAATGTGAAACACCCGACATTACAAGTGTTGATGATGTATATCAAGTCTCGCCGTCTTGATTTATTTTTCCATAATAAGGGGACATAATATTTTAGCATTTATACCCACAGACACTGACAATTAGTCAGGAAATATGAGTAAATATCAGTAAATGTTGGTTAATAAGACATGGAGACTGTAGCTTTTGTTTACTGGTGTCTATTACAACCACTGGCAATGTATTTTTTCACAAAGCTGTTGAGTTTTATTCACCTGTTCACTACGCTCGTCATAGGCTACGTCCTAACGATGTCTCTCTATGACGTCATAAAATCTCGTGGTCTAGGTGGGACCTGAAATACCCGAAAACTCTCGAAGTAAATCCGAAGGGAACTGACTGAAAAAGGGTCATTTTAAGGTGTTTGCTGACGGTTTTTTAAAGTTTTAAAACCAGAATACGTTTCACAAACATGTCGTCTAGCAAAATAGCAATAGTGGTTGTGAGCATTTTGAATCACCTTCAAATGAAGTTAGCCAATGAGATACTTCATGCAAGTGTTATGGACCAATATTTGAATATTTACTATTTCGACAGTGTCTTCCTCTTGAATGTAGTTTTTTTTTTACTAAACTGAACTACTGATCTCATCCCTAGGGGTGTTTCTAGATACAATTGTATCAGTGTACAGTACACGTTCTGGTACGAGGTCAAATGTCATCATATTGAAATACTTTGCATACTGATGTGAGGGTTCCCCTTATTTCGATTATCCTGCCTCACCGCTATAAATAGATAATGACGTCAGAATTTTGATTTGCATATCATTATATTCTAGTTATTTTTAAATTACCACGAATGAGATGCTATAACCTGTCAACAAGGCAAACCGTGAACACCATCGAACCCATGCATATACAAGCGTAGGAGTGCAAAATTAATAAGTAACACACATACCACTGTAGTTGTTGCTATGCTAGTCCTGCAGACGGTGCGCACTGTTTGGACTTATTCCAGATACAAGCAGGACTAAGTTGGTGCATATTTTAGTGCTAGTAAACTCTTTTCACTATCGTAAGACTTCTCAGACCACATTCATATTTGTCTTTCGAAATTCGATGTTAAGAATATGACAAATCATATGCAATAATCAAGATGCGCAATTTCAAAGTTGTCGAAGTTGTACAATATCGAAATACGATTTATTATTGTTAGCCTTCGCATTACTTGTCTTTCTACACACCCTCTCAAATCGTTGACTCTTGGAGACGTTAGTGGCTTTTCCTGCCAGGTGGACGTGGAGTTTCCACTCCAACGTTCCTAAGGTGTAAAATGGTGTCGTGATATGAGATCATATACTTATATTGTCATCCCATTGAATAATTTGCATACTGGTATGGGGAATCCCCTAGTCTTCTTTGCCTAGCCTCATCACTGATGGCGCAATTCAATTTTCAATTGCAGCTAAAATTCCTATATCACAAATCTTCATTTTTGGATTTTGACACCAGGAAATTGTTGTCTTCAACCCTTATTCAGTGTTACTATGACTACGCATGTTCCTATTGGTACAGAAGCTTGATCCGTCGCATAAAATCAAAGCTACAAATGTCCCAATATAAACTGGTCAGGTTTGTGTTAAACTTGCATCCACTAATTCATAGCTAGGACAATCGCAATTTCTCGTCTGGTGATATGAAATAAACCATTAAAACAGACTCCAACATGATGTAGACACACCAGCGCCAATATTTTGATGTGTACATTTGATGTCTGCATCACAATTCAGCATGATGGCACATTGGATTTTTAATTTAGACAAAATATCGCATGCAACTGTGTTTATTATGGAAATCCGATTACGACATGCACCCTGTGACCTGCACAACTGCCACATGCGAACTGCGACTTTCACAACTGCGACCTGCGACTTGCACAACTGCGACCAGCGACTTGCACAACTGCGACCTGCGACCTGCGACTTGCACAACTGCGACCTGCGACCTGCGACTTGCACAACTGCGACCTGCGACTTGAACAACTACGCCCTGAGACTTGCACAACTGCGACAAGCGACTTGAACAACTGCGACCTACAACTTACACAACTACAACCTGTGACTTGCATAACTGCAACCTGCGACCTGCGACTTGCACAACTGTAACCTGCGACTTCCACAACTGCGACCTGCGACTTGCACAACTGCGAGAGTTGGGATTTAGGAATATATTTTCCCCACTGACGGCTTGCATTTTGCGCACTTTTATTAAATTTACAAGCGCCGCCCAAACACAAAAATACCATGAAGAAACACCTCGATTTACTTACACCTCGAAAGGGATAGTTCTGTTTGTAGCATCGAAAAGAGACCTTTGGTACCAGATGCCTGCTTGCATCATATTTTGCATTAACATTGAACCCATGAGGGATGGCCCTCACTGGTCTTCTAGGGAGACAAGTCTTTATATACGTAAAGACCTACCCAGTATAAATAAGGTTTCTAATAAACCCTTTAATTCACGTTGATTTAAAGGATAACCATCGGCTGTATAGCACACTAATCACTGTTTTAGAATTTTAGCTAGATATTTCCTTCGTTCCACAGCCTACGGAAAATCAACAGTGCAATTCCTTAAATGAAGTGAGCCAATAAGATACTTCATGCAAGTGTTATGGACCAACATTTGAATATTTACAATTTCGGCAATGTCGTCTTCTTGAATTTAGTTTTTTTTTACTACACTGAACTATTGATCTCATCCCTAGGGGTGTTTCTAGATACAATTGTATCAGTGTACAGTACACGTTGTGGTACGAGGTCAAATGTCATCATATTGAAATACTTTGCATACTGGTGTGAGGGTTCCCCTTATTTCGCTTATCCTGCCTCACCACTATAAATAGATAATGACGTCAGAATTTTGATTTGCATATCATTATATTCTAGTTATTTTTAAATTACCACGAATGAGATGCCATAACCTGCTGTCAACAAGACAAACCGTGAACACCATCAAACTCATGCATATACAAGCGTAGGAGTGCAAAATTAATAAGTAACACACATACCACTGTAGTTGTTGTTATGCTAGTCCTGCAGACGGTGCGCACGGTTTGGACTTATTCTGTATACAAGCAGGACTAAGTTGGTGCATATTTTGGTGCTAGTAAACTCTTTTCACTATCATAAGACTTCTCAGACCACATTCATATTTGTCTTTCGCAATTCGATATTAAGAATGTGGCATATCATATGCAACAATCAAGATGGGGAATTTCAAAGTTGTCGAAAGCTTGTACAATATCGAAATACGATTTATTATTGTTAGCCTTCGCATTACTTATCCTTCTACATACCCTCTGAAATCATTGACTATTGGAGACGTAAGTGGCTTTTTTTTGCCAGGTGGACGTGGAGTTTCGACTACAACGTTCCTAAGGTGTAAAATGGTGTCGTGATATGAGTTCATATACTTATATTGTCATCCCATTGAATAATTTGCATACTGGTATGGGGAATCCCCTAGTCTTGTTTGCCAAGCCACATCGCTGATGGCGCACTTCAATTTTCAATTGAAGCTAAAATTCCTATATCACAAATCTTAATTTTTGGATTTTGACACCAGGAAATTGTTGTCTTCAACCCTTATTCAATGTCACTATGACTACGCATGTTCCTTTTGGTACAGAAGCTTGGCCCGTCGCATAAAATCAAAGCTACAAATGTCCCAAAATAAACTGATCAGGTTTGTGTTAAACTTGCATCCACGAATACATAGCTAGGACAATCGCAATTTCTCGTCTGGTGATATGAAATAAACCATTAAAACAGACTGCAACATGATGTAGACACACTAGTGACAATATTTTGAAGTCTGGATTTGATGTCTGCATCCCAGTTCTACATGATGGCACGTTGGAACATATAATTTAGACAAAATATCGTATAACTATATTTATTCATAGTCAGGACACCGAGGTCAAAGATGGTTTGAAGTACATCTTTTGATATCATATTTGGTTAGAATAATATATAGGCAATAATATATAGGCAATAATATATAGGCAATAATATATAGGCAATCAAAAAACAGATGTTGCCTGTTGGTACATTTGATCATTTAATTCGGATCACATTATATTGCTTCTCTTGCGCAAACTCACAGGAGGCAGCTGCCATGGTAATGGTAACTTTACTTTGAACGGTGCTAATCATTAATAAAAACATTTGATCTCTGGCTCCAGAAATGCTAAAATCCGAGTTACAACCAAGAAAGAGTTCCAGTACTACCAAAACTATTACGCTCTGCCACTACGGTATAGAGCACTGTCTTAGCAGATTGATACTCACCGAGTTATATATATATATAACTCGTTGAGTAACATATATATGGATAAACATACATATATATATGTTTGGGCAGACTAGCAACTCGTTGATCACATGATCAAAGGTCAAAATCATAGTCAAAATTCAAGTTCATCGTATTTTATCCAGATTATTTTATTAAAACAGTCCTGAAAATGTTTATAACTAACATTAAGCATAATTGTTATATAACTGCCAAGTAACAAAATAGTAAATTATATAGTCATTCAAAAAAATACAACAAAAACCCTTTTTGGAGTTGCTTTTTTACAAAATCCTGTTACCAAGACAACTGATATCATGATCCACAATTATGAAAAATACGACAATAGTAAAGATGCCAAGTTGCCCAAGTGCTATTGATACGATGCAAGTGTCTATACATGTTTTGTTTGTTTCTGTTTGTTTGTTTGTTTGTTTGTTTGGTTGTTTGTTTGTTTTTGTTTTTGTTATGTTTTTTGTTTTGTTTTTTTAGGGGGGGGGGTGGGGGGGGGGTGACGGGCAGTTCACTGAACGTATGCTCTTTTTTATCCAAGGTCATAGTCATATTCCAAATTCAAAGTCATCTTATTTTTTCGGTTTTTATCAACGAAACATCACAATAATTCAAATTGAATTTAACACCATGTGCTACAAAGAGGGCATGATAGAGAGATTATGACAAACAGATGTTGGAAGTTGCGTTGAAATTAAACAAATGAAATTACCAGGTCAACATAATAAAGGTATCCCATCAACTGATTTGATATCTTTAGTAATTCTGAAATATTGAAATGTTGTATATCTTGGTGTCTGGAAGAGCTATGAGTTTGATTTAGATGGAATGCTATGAATGAGAAGGACAGGGGTGTCTGAGGCCTAACTAAATGAATTTAGTTTGTTATTCTACATTCGACTATTGATGTCAGCCCTATAGGTGTTTGTAGTGACAATTATATCTGATTGTACATCAAACGTCCTGGTACGAGGTCAAACTTCATCATATTGAATAATTTGCATATTCCCATTATTTTCCTTACCCAGCCTCACCGCTATAAATATATAACGAGGTCAAAATTTTGACTTGAATATCATTACATTCTAGTAATTATTTTAATTACCATTGTCAAGGATGAGTTGCCATTTCCTGTCAATAAGCCAAACAGTGCACACCATCGAACCAACGCACACACAAGTGTAGGAGTGCAAAATTAATAAGTAACACACTTAACAGTGTAGTTGGTGAAATGCTAGTCCTGCTTGCATACGGTACACACGTTTCAGAGCAGGAAGGCATGACTTAATCCGTATGGAGAGGACTTAGAGCGTGCAAATTTTGGCGCTAGTAAAGTTGGTAACTCAACTGAGCCCAACCGGTTTTCATTATCCTAAGACTTCACAGACCACACTCATAATTGTCATGCGCAATTCGATGTTATATATGTTGACAACAGTGAAGCTTATCATATGCAACAATCAAGGTGCGCAATTTTAAAGTTGTTGAAAAGTTGTGCAACACCGAAATAGATTTTGGAATAATTTCTTACTGTTAGCCTTTGCATTACTTGTCCTTCTACACACCCTCTCAAATCGTTGACTCTTGGAAACGTTAGTGTTTTTTTTCTGCCAGGTGGATGTGGAGTATTGACTACAAGTTTCCAAAGGTAGCGAATGGTGTCCTGGTATGAGGTCACACCTATACTGTCAGCCTGTTTAATAATTTGCATACTGGTGTGGGGAATCCCCTCGACTTGCTTACCCAGCTAGCCTCTGTCGACACTAATGGAATATCACAGCATAACGTTATATTGTTTCAAGTTATCTGTCAGTGGCTCTGTTTTTATACAACCACGCAGAAATCAATCAGGAACTGCATTCTGAACACTACGCTAGCAAAATCGCCATTTCTTACAATATTTTGTTTATTAAATTAAATAATCTATTAAAACAGACTGCAACTAGCTGCAGACACATCAGTGCCAATATTTTGACGTCTGCATCCCTGTTCTACATGATGGTACATTTGATCATTTAATTCGGATCACATTATATTGTTGTTATACCTATTGCAATACGAATATTATGAATGTGGAGTATTATATATATCATGATATATACTTGCTCTCTTTTACAAATAGCCATTGGCTCTCAAATCCAACACAGGGTAAATTCAACTGAATAAGTTGTAAACATGTAAATAATTAGCATACACGATACATAGTCATGGGTACAGACAGAATGTTACAATGTAACACTCACAGACATGGTTTATTTGGTACAGACAGAATGTTACAATGTAACACTGGCAGACATGGTTTATTTGGTACATACAGAATGTTACAATGTATCACTCACAGACATGGTTTATTTGGTACAGACAGAATGTTACAATGTAACACTCACAGACATGGTTTATTTGGTACAGATAGAATGTTACAATGTAACACTCACAGACATGGTTTATTTGGTACAGACAGAATGTTACAATGTAACACTCACATACATGGTTTATTTGGTGGAGACATTGTTTTGAATAACGTCTCAGACCTTGTGTTTGTTGATTGGGATAGCACCAACTGTTTCTGGTATTGAAAATGTTGTGTCTGGTCCTGGTGTCTGACGATCTTGATTGATTGTCACTTTGTGAAAAACACTGTTACAATCATTCAATATTACAGCGCAGTGTTATCTGAAATTATTGTTTCAAGTTACCGGTCTGCGTCGGCTCGATTTTATACAACCACGCAGAAACTAGTTGAAAATGGCATTCTCTATACTAAGGTAGGAAAATTGCAATTTCTCGTCTGTTGATATGAAATAAACCATTAAAACAGACTCCAACATGATGTAGACACACCAGAGCCAATATTTTGACGAGTCCATTTGATATCTGCATCGCAATTCAGCATGATGGTACATTGGATCATTTAATATAGACAGAATGTTGAACGCAATTGTATTTTTTCATAGTCATTACACCGAGGTCAAAGATTTGGCTTAAAACGAGAGTTACCTTACATAGTTTGAAGTACAATTTTTGATATCATATTTGGTTAGAATAATATCTAGGCAATCAGAAAAATGATGTTGCCTCTTTTAATTCTCTTGCGCAAACTCACAGGAGGCAGCTGCCATGGTAACGGTAACTTTACTTTGAACGGTGCTAATCATTAATAAGAAAACGTTATGATCTCTGGCTCCAGCTAGAACTGCTAAAATCAAAATCAAAGTATGTATATATATGTTTGGGTAGACGAGCAATTCATTGATCATATGACCTTTCCGATTAAAGGTCAACATCGTGGTCAAAAGTCAAGTTCGTATTTTTTTCCAAATTTTTTATTAAAACGCTCTTGAAAACGTTTATGACTAACATCAGGCATAGTTGTTAAATAGCTGAAAATCACTCACAAACTAGTAAAGTATATAGTCATTCAAGAAAAATACAACAAAAAGCCAATTTGGAGTTGCTTTATTACAAAATCCTGTTACCAAGCCTACAGAAAATCGCCAGTGCGTTTCCTTAAATGAAGTGAGCCAATGAGATACTTCATGCAAGTGTTATGGACCAACATTTGAATATTTACTATTTCGGCAGTGTCATCCTCTTGAATTTAGTTTTTTTTTACTACACTGAACTACTGATCTCATCCCTAGGGGTGTTTCTGGATACAATTGTATCAGTGTACAGTACACGTTCTGGTACGAGGTCAAATGTCATCATATTGAAATACTTTGCATACTGGTGTGAGGGTTCCCCTTATCTCGCTTACCCTGCCTCACCACTATAAATAGATAATGACGTCAGAATTTTGACTTGCATATCATTATATTCTAGTTATTTTTAAATTACCACGAATGAGATGCCATAACCTGTCAAAAAGGCAAACCGTGCACACCATCGAACCCGTGTATATACAAGCGTAGGAGTGCAAAATTAATAAGTAACACACATACAACTGTAGTTGTTGCTATGCTAGTCCTGCAGACGGTGCGCACGGTTTGGACTTATTCCAGATACAAGCACGACTAAGTTGGTGCATATTTTGGTGCTAGTAAACTCTTTTCACTATGCCAAGACTTCTTAGACCACATTCATATTTGTCTTTCGCAATTCGATGTTAAGAATATGACACATTATATGCAATAATCAAGATGCGCAATTTCAAAGTTGTCGAAGTTGTACAATATCGAAATACGATTTATTATTGTTTGCCTTTGCATTACTTGTCCTTTTACACACCCTCTCAAATCGTCGACTCTTGGAGACGTTATTGGCTTTTCCTGCCAGGTGGACGTGGAGTTTCGACTACAACTGTCCTACGGTGTAAAATGGTGTCATGATATGAGATCATATACTTATATTGTCATCCCATTGAATAATTTGCATACTGGTATGGGGAATCCCCTAGTCTTGTTTGCCAAGCCTCATCGCTGATGGCGCACTTCAATTTTCAATTGCAGCTAAAATTCCTATATCACAAATCTTAATTTTTGGATTTTGACACCGGGAAATTGTTGTCTTCAACCCTTATTCAATGTCACTATGACTACGCATGTTCCTATTGGTACAGAAGCTTGACCCGTCGCATAAAATCAAAGCTACAAATGTCCCAAAATAAACTGATCAGGTTTGTGTTAAACTTGCATCCACTAATTCATAGCTAGGACAATCGCAATTTCTCGTCTGGTGATATTAAATAAACCATTAAAACAGACTCCAACATGATGTAGACACACCAGCGCCATTATTTTGACGTGTACATTTGATATCTGCATCGCAATTCAGCATGATGGCACATTGGATTTTTAATTTACACAAAATATCGAATGCAACTGTGTTTATAATGGAAATCCGATTCCGACATGCGACCTGTGACATGCACAACTGCGACCTGCGACTTGCACAACTACCACCTGCGAACTGCGACATGCACAACTGCGACCTGCGACTTGCACAATTGCGACCAGCGACTTGCACAACTGCGTCCTGCGATTTACACTACTGCGACCTGCGATTTGCACAACTGCGACCTTCGACTTGCACAACTGCGACCTGCGACCTGCGACTTGCACAACTGCGACCTGAGACTTGCACAACTGCGACCTGCGACCTGCGACTTGCACAACTACGACCTCAGACTTGCACAACTGCGACATGCGACTTGAACAACTGCGACCTACGACTTACACAACTGCAACCTGTGACTTGCATAACTGCAACCTGCGACTTGCACAACTGCGACATGCGACTTGAACAACTGCGACCTACGACTTACACAACTGCAACCTGTGACTTGCATAACTGCAACCTGCGACTTGCACAACTGCGACCTGCGACCTGCGACTTGCACAACTGTGACCTCCGATCTGCGACTTTCACAACTGCGACCTGCGACTTACAAAACTGCGACCTGCGACTTGCACAACTGCGAGAGTTGGGAATTAGGAATATATTTTCCCCACTGACGGCTTGCATTTTGCCCACTTTTATTAAATTTACAAGCGCCGCCCAAACACAAAAATACCAGGAAGAAACACCTCGATTTACTTACACCTCGAAAGGGATAGTTCTGTTTGTAGCATCGAAAAGAGACCTTTGGTACCAGATGCCTGCTTGCATCATATTTTGAATTAATATTGATCCCATGAGGGATGGCCCTCACTGGACTACTAGGGAGACAAGTGTTTATATACGTAAAGACCTACCCAGTATAAATAAGGTTACTAATAAACCCTTTAATTCACGTTGGTTTAAAGGATAACCATCGGCTGTATAGCACACTAATAACTGTTTTAGAGTTTTAGCTAGATATTTCCTTCATTCCACAGCCTACGAAAAATCACCAGTGTGTTTTCTTAAATGAAGTGATCCAATGAGATACTTCATGCAAGTGTTATGGACCAACATTTGAATATTTACTATTTCGGCAATGTCATCCTCTTGAATTTAGTTTTTTACTATACTGAACTATTGATCTCATCCCTAGGGGTGTTTCTAAATACAATTGTATCAGTGTACAGTACCCGTTCTGGTACGAGGTCAAATGTCATCATATTGAAATACTTTGCATACTGGTGTAAGGGTTCCCCTTATTTTGCTTATATTGCCTCACCACTATAAATATATAATGACGTCAGAATTTTGACTTGCATATCATTATATTCTAGTTAATTTTAAATTACCATGAATGAGATGCCATAACCTGTCAACAAGGCAAACCGTGCCCACCATCGAACCCGTGCATATACAAGCGTAGGAGGGCAAAATTAATAAGTAACACACATACCACTGTAGTTGTTGCTATGCTAGTCCTGCAGACGGTGCGCATGGTTTGGACTTATTCTGTATACAAGCAGAACTAGGTCGGTGCATATTTTAGTGCTAGTAAACTCTTTTCACTATCGTAAGACTTCTCGGACCATATTCATATTTGTCTTTCGAAATTCGATGTTAACAATGTGGCATATCATATGCAATAATCAAGATGCGCAATTTCAAAGTTGTCGAAGTTGTACAATATCGAAATACGATTTATTATTGTTAGCCTTCGCATTACTTGTCCCTTTACACACCCTCTCAAATCGTTGACTCTTGGAGACGTTAGTGGCTTTTCCTTCCAGGTGGACGTGGAGTTTCGACTACAACTGTCCTACGGTGTAAAATGGTGTCGTGATATGAGATCATATACTTATATTGTCATCCTATTGAATAATTTGCATACTGGTATGGGGAATCCCCTAGTCTTGTTTGCCAAGCCTCATCGCTGATGGCGCACTTCAATTTTCAATTGCAGCTAAAATTCCTGTATCACAAATCTTATTTTTTTTATTTTGACACCAGGAAATTGTTGTCTTCAACCCTTATCTAATGTCACTATGACTACGCATGTTCCTTTTGGTACAGAAGCTTGACCCGTCGCACATAATCAAAGCTACAAATGTCCCAAAATAAACTGATCAGGTTTGTGTTAAACTTGCATCCACTAATTCATAGCTAGGAAAATCGCAATTTCTCGTCTGGTGATATTAAATAAACCATTATAACAGACTCCAACATGATGTAGACACACCAGCGCCAATATTTTGACGTGTACATTTGATATCTGCATCGCAATTCAGCATGATGGCACATTGGATTTTTAATTTAGACAAAATATCGAATGCAACTGTGTTTATTATGGAAATCCGATTACGAAATGCGACCTGTGACCTGCACAACTGCGACCTTCGACTTGCACAACTGCCACCTGCGAACTGCGACTTGCACAACTGCGACCTGCGACTTGCACAACTGCCACCAGCGAATTGCACAACTGCGACCTGCGATTTACACTACTGCGACCTGCGATTTGCACAACTGCGACCTGCGACTTGCACAACTGCGACCTGCGACTTGCACAACTGTGACCTGCGCCCTGCGACTTGCACAACTGCGACCTGCGACCTGAGACTTGCACAACTGCGACCTGCGACCTGCGACTTGCACAACTGCGACCTGCGACCTGCGACTTGCACAACTAACACCTGAGACTTGCACAACTGCGACATGCGACTTGAACAACTGCGACCTAAAACTTAGACAACTGCAAACTGTGACTTGCATAACTGCAACCTGAGACTTGCACAACTGCGATCTGCGACCTGCGACTTGCACAACTGTGACCAGCGACTTGCACAACTGCGACCTGCGACTTGCACAACTGCGAGAGTTGGGAATTAGGAAAAGGCAAACCGTGCCCACCATCGAACCCGTGCATATACAAGCGTAGGAGGGCAAAATTAATAAGTAACACACATACCACTGTAGTTGTTGCTATGCTAGTCCTGCAGACGGTGCGCATGGTTTGGACTTATTCTGTATACAAGCAGAACTAGGTCGGTGCATATTTTAGTGCTAGTAAACTCTTTTCACTATCGTAAGACTTCTCGGACCATATTCATATTTGTCTTTCGAAATTCGATGTTAACAATGTGGCATATCATATGCAATAATCAAGATGCGCAATTTCAAAGTTGTCGAAGTTGTACAATATCGAAATACGATTTATTATTGTTAGCCTTCGCATTACTTGTCCTTTTACACACCCTCTCAAATCGTTGACTCTTGGAGACGTTAGTGGCTTTTCCTTCCAGGTGGACGTGGAGTTTCGACTACAACTGTCCTACGGTGTAAAATGGTGTCGTGATATGAGATCATATACTTATATTGTCATCCTATTGAATAATTTGCATACTGGTATGGGGAATCCCCTAGTCTTGTTTGCCAAGCCTCATCGCTGATGGCGCACTTCAATTTTCAATTGCAGCTAAAATTCCTGTATCACAAATCTTATTTTTTTTATTTTGACACCAGGAAATTGTTGTCTTCAACCCTTATTCAATGTCACTATGACTACGCATGTTCCTTTTGGTACAGAAGCTTGACCCGTCGCACATAATCAAAGCTACAAATGTCCCAAAATAAACTGATCAGGTTTGTGTTAAACTTGCATCCACTAATTCATAGCTAGGAAAATCGCAATTTCTCGTCTGGTGATATTAAATAAACCATTATAACAGACTCCAACATGATGTAGACACACCAGCGCCAATATTTTGACGTGTACATTTGATATCTGCATCGCAATTCAGCATGATGGCACATTGGATTTTTAATTTAGACAAAATATCGAATGCAACTGTGTTTATTATGGAAATCCGATTACGAAATGCGACCTGTGACCTGCACAACTGCGACCTTCGACTTGCACAACTGCCACCTGCGAACTGCGACTTGCACAACTGCGACCTGCGACTTGCACAACTGCCACCAGCGAATTGCACAACTGCGACCTGCGATTTACACTACTGCGACCTGCGATTTGCACAACTGCGACCTGCGACTTGCACAACTGTGACCTGCGCCCTGCGACTTGCACAACTGCGACCTGCGACCTGAGACTTGCACAACTGCGACCTGCGACCTGAGACTTGCACAACTGCGACCTGCGACCTGCGACTTGCACAACTGCGACCTGCGACCTGCGACTTGCACAACTAACACCTGAGACTTGCACAACTGCGACATGCGACTTGAACAACTGCGACCTAAAACTTAGACAACTGCAAACTGTGACTTGCATAACTGCAACCTGAGACTTGCACAACTGCGATCTGCGACCTGCGACTTGCACAACTGTGACCAGCGACTTGCACAACTGCGACCTGCGACTTGCACAACTGCGAGAGTTGGGAATTAGGAAAAGGCAAACCGTGCCCACCATCGAACCCGTGCATATACAAGCGTAGGAGGGCAAAATTAATAAGTAACACACATACCACTGTAGTTGTTGCTATGCTAGTCCTGCAGACGGTGCGCATGGTTTGGACTTATTCTGTATACAAGCAGAACTAGGTCGGTGCATATTTTAGTGCTAGTAAACTCTTTTCACTATCGTAAGACTTCTCGGACCATATTCATATTTGTCTTTCGAAATTCGATGTTAACAATGTGGCATATCATATGCAATAATCAAGATGCGCAATTTCAAAGTTGTCGAAGTTGTACAATATCGAAATACGATTTATTATTGTTAGCCTTCGCATTACTTGTCCTTTTACACACCCTCTCAAATCGTTGACTCTTGGAGACGTTAGTGGCTTTTCCTTCCAGGTGGACGTGGAGTTTCGACTACAACTGTCCTGAGGTGGAGAATGGTGTCGTGATATGAGATCATATACTTATATTGTCATCCCATTGAATAATTTGCATACTGGTATGGGGAATCCCCTAGTCTTGTTTGCCAAGCCTCATCGCTGATGGCGCACTTCAATTTTCAATTGCAGCTAAAATTCCTATATCACAAATCTTATTTTTTTTATTTTGACACCAGGAAATTGTTGTCTTCAACCCTTATTCAATGTCACTATGACTACGCATGTTCCTTTTGGTACAGAAGCTTGACCCGTCGCACATAATCAAAGCTACAAATGTCCCAAAATAAACTGATCAGGTTTGTGTTAAACTTGCATCCACTAATTCATAGCTAGGAAAATCGCAATTTCTCGTCTGGTGATATTAAATAAACCATTATAACAGACTCCAACATGATGTAGACACAACAGCGCCAATATTTTGACGTGTACATTTGATATCTGCATCGCAATTCAGCATGATGGCACATTGGATTTTTAATTTAGACAAAATATCGAATGCAACTGTGTTTATTATGGAAATCCGATTACGAAATGCGACCTGTGACCTGCACAACTGCGACCTTCGACTTGCACAACTGCCACCTGCGAACTGCGACTTGCACAACTGCGACCTGCGACTTGCACAACTGCCACCAGCGAATTGCACAACTGCGACCTGCGATTTACACTACTGCGACCTGCGATTTGCACAACTGCGACCTGCGACTTGCACAACTGCGACCTGCGACTTGCACAACTGTGACCTGCGCCCTGCGACTTGCACAACTGCGACCTGCGACCTGAGACTTGCACAACTGCGACCTGCGACCTGCGACTTGCACAACTGCGACCTGCGACCTGCGACTTGCACAACTAACACCTGAGACTTGCACAACTGCGACATGCGACTTGAACAACTGCGACCTAAAACTTAGACAACTGCAAACTTTGACTTGCATAACTGCAACCTGAGACTTGCACAACTGCGATCTGCGACCTGCGACTTGCACAACTGTGACCAGCGACTTGCACAACTGCGACCTGCGACTTGCACAACTGCGAGAGTTGGGAATTAGGAATACATTTACCCCACTGACGGCTTGCATTTTGCCCACTTTTATTAAATTTACAAGTGCCGCCCAAACACAAAAATACCAGGAAGAAACACCTCGATTTACTTACACCTAGAAAGGGATAGTTCTATTTGTAGCATCGAAAAGAGACCCTTGGTACCAAATGCTTGTTTGCATCATACTTTGCATTTAACATTGATCCCATGAGAGATGGACTTCACTGGACTACTAGGGAAACAAGTGTTTATATACGTAAAGAAATACCCAGTACAAATAAGATTAATAAATAAAAATAAAACCCCTTCATTTATATTGATTCAAAGGCTGATTATCGGCTGTATAGGACACTAGATGAACGGTCAATCACGGTTTTAGATTTTTTAGCCAGATATTTCCTTCGTCCTACAGCCTACGGAAAATCACCAATGCGTTTCCTTAAATGAAGTTAGCCAATGAGATACTTCATGCAAGTGTTATGGACCAACATTTGAATATTTACTATTTCGGCAATGTCGTCCTCTTGAATTTAGTTTTTTTTACTACACTGAACTACTGATCTCGCCCCTAAGGGTGTTTCTAAAGACAATTGTATCAGTGTACCGTACACGTTTTGGTACGAGGTCAAAAGTCGTCATATTGAAATCCTGGTGTGAGGGTTCCTCTATGTCACTTACCCAACCTCATCGTTGTAAATATATAATGACGTCAACATTTTGACTTGCATATCATTATATTCTAGTAGTTTTTTAAATTACCATTGCCATGAATGAGATGCTATTAGGGAGCGATCATTTTTTATGACCGGGGGGGCGGCAAATCAGAGAGGGGAGGTCACCTTCATTCGGGACTCAAAGAAGGGGGGTCATCATTTTTACGAAGTCACCTTGTTTTCAACTAAACAAAATCATGAGCCACGCTCTACTTAAATGTTCATACATTTAATAGCATAACTCGGCCAAAGCCCCTAAACTCGCACAGCTGGGTAGATTCAATTGTGAGCGGCTGCCTCACAATGATATCATAGATAGCGGTCTCGGCATGGAGATTGCACTTTGTACATAGAACGCAAATGTGTAGTCATTGTACCACGATGGATCCTTGGGTAAAACCATCAAAAAACATCGCATAGTATATAGGACATGCATGCATACTAGTCATTGAGCCGCTATGCTGTTGCTTGCGGGTGCTGTGCAAGCTATTAAACAAAAAATGTATGTACATAAAATAAACCATAAACAAATAGCTATAAATATACATTCAAATATAACAAAAACTCTGTCTCTTGATACATCCAATACATATGGTATGGCATCACAACACTGCACCATGGCCACCTTTAAGCAACAGTATTTGTTAGAAATGACTTCTCGCTATTGCATGCCATGAGTTGCATTGTGTCATCTTGTGGTAGAAAAACTTGCTAGTGTAGCTGTACATGTAACACATAAGAAATGAAATACCTTAAGATTTACTGGCTCTAAAATATGTTCCTTCATTGACCCGAACATGTGGAATTGTGCACAAACATAACCAATTTAGGACACTTTGAAATAATATGTGGCAAACACTGTGACTGAAAGTGCCTGACCCAGCCTGTGTCTAGATGTTGGTTATTCAATGTCCATGTATATAGTTAGTCTAGTTCCTATATATTTTTGTACATCTAATGTATGATAACTACAATCATCTCCATTAGAAGTCCCAAATTGATTTATGGTTGAGATCAATAGTTCAATGTAGGGTAAAAACTAAATTCTTTTAGTGTTGAGTGGGGGTGAGAGGAGGTCTTTTATTGAAATCTGTTTTGTACCCCAATACAAACAATTCTAAAAATTGTCAGATTGAAAAATGGGGGAAAAAATGTTATGAATGGCACTAAAATACATTTATTGTGCCAATAAAAGAGCTATTTTTCCTCACTACATACTGGCTTTGTATTCATAGCACTACATAATACTACATACTGATTTGAAATTGATAGTGCTGTGTACAACAATTTTACCAATTTAGTTAGAAGGGGATGGGGAAGGGATTCTGAGGCCTTACTAAAAGAATGTTTTTTTTTACCTACTGATCTCACCCCTATTGTGTTGATTTATCATACATGTGCAAACTATTGAACTGTTACTTTGCATAGCTATAGTACGAACTACATGTCTTATCAAAAATTACTTTTCAGTGTTTGTGTTTCACTTCTTCTCTGATACCTGTGACCATCACAAAGTTTAATACATGTTACCAGGCTACATGTGAAGCCCCCCCCCCCTTTCTCTTGCTATTGTTTTACACCATAAACTACAAAGAAAGAAATATATTCCAAGGTGAACACAATATTAATCGGATTCTCGGAGAATATATATTTAATATGTGAATGGCTGATAAACAAAGTTATAAACACATATTTGTTTGATGATGATCTAGAAGCCAGGACTTCTATAGTACTGACACGGTTCAAAGTTATGAGGAAAATTAGATTTTACATCTCCCCTGGAATATCTAGTATCCACATTGAGTGACTGTATACTGCAAGTACAATCTTGTCAGCAGATCATAATATTACATTTCCTTGTTATTAGAATGTATTTATTTTCAAGGCTATCATGTTGCCAGCAATATACTGGACAATATAGCCAATAGCAAGTGAATTGAATTAGTAATCTAGTTTAGAAACTGCTGCAGTACAGAAAACATTTTAATGACATTTTACAATTTCTATTTTGAAACCAATGACATTTATCACATTTCATTATTCAACACCTTTCAAAAAATATTTTGGTTAAAATTAGCAGTCTGGTCAATGAATGGGGGGTGGGATTTTGAGTCAGTACCAATTATGAACAGGACAAACAAGTGCCTTGAGGAGTGCAAACGTGTACATGTATGGAAAGCCGCAGTTGTGTTAAGTCTAAAGAAAACAATACATTGACTATGTGATGTGAACACATCTTTATATGATGTAAACAATTCATTATATGATGGAAGTACATCATTATGTGTGACAGTTATTGACATGGGTTTACAAGTATATTATCTCCATTTATAAGATTGTACTTGATAATTAGCTGAATTAATCAATATTAATAGTTCACTCAATCTAAGAGATATCCTAGAACTTTTGGTTACTAAAACATGAATATTTAGTAGGTCCGTCAACAGACAATCATACTTCTCATAGGGTTCCTATCTAAAGAGCTTTATACATGTGAAACAATGGATTTTGGTTAGCAATTTACCAGATACACTTCAAATTACTGAAAATTTAACATGTAAAATTAACTATGCAGTGTGCGGCATTATGCTTTGAGAATAGAGTGTATTTTGCAAGAACAAAAAGAGTGTTTCTTGTCAACAGATGGGGGGTCATTGTGTTGTTTTTTTTATTTTTCAGGGGGATTGGTTATTTGTCAGGTGGATTGTTCTGTGGATGAATTGCAGGGAAGGTCACTATTTTAAGTACAACATGAACAAAAAGTCACCGGCCCACCCCCCGGCCGTAAAAACTGATCGCTCCCTTACCTGTCAACAAGGCCAACTGTGCACACCATCGAACCCGCACACATACAAGCATAGGAGTGCAAAATTAATAAGTAATAGACATACCACTGTAGTTGGTGCTATGCTAGTCCTGCAGAGGGTGCGCACGGTTTGGACTTATTCCGTATGCAAGCAGGACTAAGTTGCTGCATATTTTAGTGCTAGTAAAGTTGGTAACTCAACTGATCCCAAACTCTTTTCACTATCCTAAGACTTCTTAGACCACATTCATATTTGTCTTTCGCAATTCGATGTGAAGACTATGGCATATCATATGCAAAAATCAAGATGCGCAATTCAAAGTTGTTGAATGGTTGTACAATATCGAAATATCATGTTGAACGAATTCTTATTGTTAGCCTTCGCACTACTTGTCCTTCTACACACCCTCTCAAATCGTCGACTCTTGGAGACGTTATTAGTGGCTTTTTCTGTCAGGTGGACGTGGAGTTTGGACTTAACTTAGGTGGAGAATGGTGTCATGATATGAGGTCATATACTTATATTGTCATCCTATTGAGTAATTTGCATACTGATATGGGGAATCCCCTAGTCTTGTTTGCCTAGCCTCATCGTTGATGGCGCACTTCAATTTTCAATTGCCAGCTGAAATTCCTATATCACAAATCTTAATTTTTCGGATTTTGACACCAGGACATTTGTGTCTTCAACCCTTATTCAATGTCACTATGACTACGCATGTTCCTTTTGGTACAGAAGCTTGACCCGTCGCATAAAATCAAAGCTACAACTTTCCCAAAATAAACTGATCAGGTTTGTGTTAAACTTGCATCCACTAATACATATATCTTCCACACACTTCAAACATCTGGGGTGGCTTCCTATGGAACAATGAGTTGAGTAACTAAAACTAAATCATGCATATAAAGTGGTGAACGGTAGTGCCCCTAGTTATCGTTCCGATCATTTCAGTCTAACCATCAGTGGGCATTCATATCACACTAGATCGCCCATGCCAGATCAAAAACTCAATGCTAAACATTTTGATCTGTGTGTGCTTATTATAAACTTTGTAGATCATGTGATCAGCTGATAGACATGTTTAGCTTTTGCCAACTTATACATGCTAGCGTAGTTGTACATGTCGTGCATGTCCATGTATGTAGATGTGAGTATCCACCCCCCCCCCCACACCCCCACCCCCTTCATAGGGTAAACTAAATACTGTATATGCCTTGAATCGAACACTAGTACCATGGAGGTAGAAAAGACTACCTCCATGCTAGTACCATTGCTCAATGTTAATATTTTATTTTGGCGTAGCGATGAAACATTAATTTACCATCAATATTGCCCAGAGACACAAGACAATATCAAGTTAGGTAGATTTTCATATGCATTTGTTTACTATCCGTTTGAACTCATGAATATATTCTGAACTAAATGCAAATGTATTCAAATCTCTTCCAACTCGCAATCTGAACTATTTTATAATCCTATTAGACAGGCGCTAAAAGGAAAGTAGCCAACCGTAAGCCTGAGAAGCATAACAGTACAGATTTGAACTATAGTACTGGAAGTAATTTTTTACTACTAGTGAGTGTATAGCACACGTACTGGTACGAGGTCATACGTCATCATATTGAATAATTTACATACTGGTGTGGGGGTTCCTCTTATTTCCCTTAACAAGCCTCATCGCTATAAATAGGTAATGACGATTTGCAAAACACTATGTTCTAATACTTTCTTATTACCATTGTCACCGATGAATTGCCATTTCCTGTCAATAAGGCAAACAGTACACACCAATGAACAAACGCACATACAAGTGTAGAAGTGCAAATTTAACAAGTAATACACATACCAGTGTAGTTGGTGATATTTTCTGATTTCTGACATTTATGATCACATAAGAGTTATAAAACGGCACAATGGTTATAAAACGGCAAAAGATCAATCCATGTCAAGTATGTGTCTGGTATTTCAATGCAAATATGTTTGTTTACGCCAAACAACTTGTACCTAGTCTACTGGTCTTAACTCCAAACTGGCTAGTTTAGTCACGTTATCAACTTAGAAATGCTTAACTTTTACATGTAATAAATGTGTTTTTTATAGTAAATACACTTGTAATGATTAATATCAGATGTTTCTTCACCTGACAAACACCGAATATGTTCAATTTAAAATTAATATGCCTATATGAAATTCTGACGTCTAATCATCTAATATACCAAATCAACAAACACACAGACAGACAGACAGACAGACAGACAGACAGACAGACAGACAGACAGACAGACAGGCAGGCAGACAGACAGACAGACAGACAGACAGAGACACACACACAAACAGACAGACAAACACACATACATACATACATACATACATACATACATACATACATACATACATACATACCTACATACATACATACATACATACATACATACATACATTTTCCTTTTCGTTTCTAAGCTGGTTTGGTGGGTTGACTGTTTCAAATGTTAACAAATTACAGACAGTTGTCAATACCTGTACTAAAATATGTGGAACTGAATGTAAAAGCATGAAATCATTATATGGAAAACGAGCACTTGTTAAAGCCACAAAAATTACCAATGACCCTTCCCATGCCTTAGTTCAGTATTTTGAGATGCTTCCCTCGGGTCGCAGGTATCGAATTTTATCCTTGAGAACACGTCGTGCTCGGCTCAGTTACGTACCTTCTGCCATCAGAATACTTAACCAGAGAATGTAAGAAGTAAAGGAATGTGAATGTTTTTATGTAGTCTTTTACACAGTTTTTATTGTCTTCGTACTTTTGTTGTTCTTAGTACTACTTTAATGTGTAAGATTATATGTATGCTTTTCTGTGTTGTTGCAAGACAAATTTCCCCGTGAGGGATAATAAAGTAATAATAATAATAATAATAATAATACATACATACATACATACATACATACATACATACATACAGACAGACACACACACACACAGGCCGGCAGACACACACATGCACATAGACACACAGACACACATACATACACAGCGAGACACACACAAACACACACACAGGCTGACAGACACACACGCACATAGACACAACATTGGCGATATAGGCAGGTACGACAGACCGGAACACTTCCAATGCCGGGCTTTCTTCCGATACGATATGATAATCGACTCATCTCGGAAGAAAGCCCGAATTGCTAGCTCCTAGATTAAGTGATAAGATAACAAAGAGAGACATTTAACAATGGCAGGACACACGTATACGTGAACGTAAAGAATACCTAAAATCTACAGTGTGCATAACAAGACGTTTAGTCTATGGAACTATAGATTCAGTAGATTTCATAATAGTATACACTTTCGTATACTTCAGTACACGAAGTTCTTTTCTGCAAATAAAGTTAATTTGCGTAGATTTGTGCATTTCAACGTTTTACCCAATGCAATAGATAGCTTAATCATGATTGGTAAATGACGGTGGACCACCTTTCAGACAAAGCAAAATCGAAAAGTAATGTACAGTAGACCCTATTTCAGACTCTTCATCTCGAAGAAGAAAACAATATTAAACATGTTCATTATAAGATCGAATCTCAGCACAAAGACACCAGAACACATTTTAGAACATACGTCTAGAAAATACACTTCAAAGGGTGGCACATATACGAATATAGTCAAATAAGAGAAATTGCCCCCCCCCCCCCCCCCACACCACCACCACCACCACCACACTCTACGGCTTTCTCCTGGTGGAATGCTCTCGTTTCTGGTGTCGTATTCATGTACACAAGATTGGTTGAGACGGTCCCATCCCATATCAAAACGAAACGGAAATGAGCATGGACAACCTGCAATAAAGCCACTACATGTATGACGTTGGAAATTACAAAATCACTGATTCTCTTGATTCCTGTACCTTATTAGGCACTATGTTACTTTTAAGCACGTAAGGTCAAGGTATTGATCTCCCCTAAATATTGCAATTATGTTTGTCGGTCATGTTGACCTGACTCCGAGCTAAATGATCTCTTTGAGTAGATTAGATTGTGGATAACGATTCTCTCCGAATTTCAAATTCGTCTGTAAGTGATATTCTGGGTGTGATGATTTGTCTACGAACTCTGCTTTCATTGTTGTGTAATCACATTCCAGGCTGAGATTCGATCTTATAATGAACATGTTTAATATTGAAAAACTTTAAATGTTAAAAGGAATCAATTCACGTAACTCATAGTGATACTATGTTACAACCAAAATAATTAAGACTTTAAGTGTTTGTAAATACACTAAATGAAAAATACTAGACTAAATAAAGGCTGTCACTCAGCTTAGTAACTAAGAATCGAAGTCGACAGTCGTGCTATTGAATTACGTGTACAAGAAGACTATACTTAAGTAGACTTTAAACACAACAGTACTAGCTAGTCTGGTACCGGTATGCCTAATCATGGACATGTGGAGTCACGATGGGTGAATGGTTCGCGTGAACGGCTTGGAATCTACAGGTTGCACGTTCGAGCCCTGTTGCTGCCTGCTGTTTGTTTCTGAGTGGCTAAAGTCCTTGGGCAAGACTTGAACCACGACTGTGTCTCAGACAAACCAGCTGTATAATTGGGGACCTCATAGGATGTAGGTTGCAATGTGAACGCTTTAATCCTATACGCTTAATGGTTGCAATGGATTGTATGCTCCCCGGGGAGTTGAGGAAGGCTAACGGGCCGTTGTGCCATTCTGATCCGAGCCAGGGGTAATTTAAAGCACTTTGAGCACTGAGTGGGAAAGCGCTATATAAGAACCCAACATTATTATGTAACGATTTCTTCAAAATGGCCTAAATTGTACATGCACTGCAAGGGATTATATTGGCCTAATACAGGCAAAGAAACTTACACTTTCTCTTGTTCTAGGCATTTGATACAGTTAGCTTACAGTTGTTCAGAATCATCTGGAGTGGGGTGGACAATCTATCATCGACTTCACTATTTTCTACATCGTTGATTAAATCTAAAGCTTCCTTACCAATATTTGATGTAATTTCACCACAATCGCCAAACAGAATATTGTTTGAGATTATAGGAGGAATTTCCTGGAGCCACTTTTGAGTATCGTCAGCCTCAGCTATTGATAGCAAACACCTGGTACACGTACAGGATGGCAAAAAGTTTAGCAGCAGGCATAGCAACGAGCATAGCAACGAGCATAGCGGTCACAATTCCCACAAGTGACCTTATATAGGTAAGTGATATGGTCCGTGATACTTAAAATTACTACACGGGTGGAGCTCGTGATTTCTCCATAGCAATACGTGGGTATATAATAACAAATGGCGTGCCATTCATGACAACACATCATGAGTGATTCCAAGAACAGAAGATACTAGTAGCATGGAGATTTTGAAAACAAAGATAACTAATGGCGAATCGTTGAGAAAAAATAACCTGACAACTATTCGAAAATATGCTCCAAATATAATGATGGATTCAAATCGTTGAATCTGAATTTGAACCCAAAAAATATTGAGTGAGTACCTGGCTCGGTCTGGCCTATACCTTGCCTGTATTTGACCTAGCCTGTACCTGTGCTTTGTACCGACCGATTTCCACTAGGTGTTGAGTGCATATTTTTTCTTTGTTTGATCAAACCACCGTTAATCTCACCGAGGTTACTTGATTTATATTTGGTTGCTTATTACCATTACCTACCATGAGTAAAAACAAGACTATAAATTACACAGTGTTTATCATTTGTATTACAACCTGATACAAATAGGCCGAGGTAACGCCCACTTCCCAACCCCTTCCCCACCCCACGCTAAAATACATACAGCTATAAGATAACCACATCTTTCCTAAGTCTATAGCCAAAATGGCTGTTCTGAGAAGCATTGTTTATTGAGAGACTTTAGGTTTTTTTGCTGAAACCACCACCATAGTAACAAGTATATGGCTATTATTTAGATCGTAAAATGTACAATCTGGCTTTTATTGTGACATTTATGATCACATAAGAGGACTTGTGTTATAAACCCACAAAAGATCTATCCATGTCAAGTATGTGTTTTTTATTTCAGCGCAAACATATCACTAACACGACTTGTTTACACCAAATAAACTACACCAAGTCTGCTGGTCTTAACCCAAAATTGTCTAGTGACGCTATTGAATGAGCAATGAATAAAACTATGACGATTTACATTTGGACACGGCGAAAGCTTGAGCACAGATTCATGCATAACAGCCGTTGCCAGGTGTATTTAGATATCTCGCGATACGCGGTTGGTACTTTCATGTTTTTATTAAGGGCTTAGCTATAAATATAAATATTTAATATAAGTATATAAATACCGACCGAGACAGATCGAAAACGCAATGCTAAATATTTTGAACTGAGTGTACGTTATTATAACCTTTGTAGATCATTTGATCAGCTGATAGACATGTTTTGTCAACTTATACATGCTAGCGTAGTTGTACATGCCCATGGACGTAAATATGAGTACCCCCCCCCCCCCGCCATCATAGGGTAAAATAAATATTGTACATGCCTTGAATCGAATACTAGTGTCATGGAGGTAGAAAAAACTACCTCCATGTCAGTATCGTTGCTCAAGGCTAATATTATATTGAGGTTAAATGTTGAAACGTTAAATTACCGCTACACTATGTACCGCGCCAAATAACAATAATGTACATCATCGATATAACCTATAGACACAATACAATAGTAAGTTAGGTAGATTTGAATACTCATATGTTTGCTATCCGGCTGAACTCACGAATATATTCTGAACTATATGCAAATGTATTCAAATCTCTTTTGACTCGCAATCTGAACTATTTTATAATCTGAGTAATCAAGCGTTAATGGGAAAGTACAGAAACATAAGCCTGAAAAGCATTAAAGTACAGAATTGCATTCGATCTGCATAATATAACAGGAAGTTTAAAAAAAAATCAGAACTAATGCATGTAATTTTACTACTAAACAAGTGTAAATTACTAGTGTAATTTTACTACTAGTGGATGCAAGCAGGACTAAGTTGGTGCATATTTTGCAATTCGTGCTCGTAAAGTTGGTAACTCAACTTTGCTCAACCGGTTTCACGATCCTTAGACTTTACAGACCCTACTCATATTTGTCATGCGCAGTTCGATGTTATGTATGTTGACAGCAATTGGGCTGATCATATGCAACAATCAAGGTGCGCAATTTTAAATTTGTTGAAAAGTTGCGCAATATCGAAATAGATTTTGGAAAGATTTCTTACTGTTGGCCTTGGCATTACTTGTCCCTCTAAACACCCTCTGAAATCATTGAATCTTGGAGACGTTAGTGGATTTCTCTGCTGGGTGGAGCTGGAGGTAAAGTTTCGGCTATAACTTTCCTAGGGTGGAGAATGGCGTCCTGGTATGTGGTCACCCTGTTGAAAAATTTGCATACTGGTGTGGGGAATCCCCTCGTCTTGCTTACCCAGCCTCATCGCTAATGGCTCTCTTCAATTCTCCACTGGGGCGGAGAGTTTGGGTAACCGCGAGAGTAGGATTCCACTATTTAAATTCAGTGGCTTGCTATTATGACTTACAACCCAAATCAAAGTTATGTTGAAAGTACAGTGTATGTACAACATCATTATAATTGAACCTGCTCTCATTCCTATGGGCATAGTCTAGCCCCTGGTTTCTATGGCAACCTTAATATGTGGTAGGTACTCTCTTTTTATCATTGGCTGCATAGCTGATGTTACAGTAGCTAATACGTTGTGACTTCATAATTGACATTTTGCTACACATTGTTTATGAATAGATTAGGTAACTAATTATAAATTGTTGTTAAGAAGTATTATACACATTGCAATAAAATATTATGAACGTGGAGTATGTTATCATGATATGTACTTGCTCTCTTTTATAAATAAAATAGCCATGGGCTTTCAAATCCAACAAAGAGTAAATTTAACTTGGTGAATACATGTTTTGAATAACGTTTCGGACATTGTGTTTGTTGTCTGGGATAGCACGCAATTTATTACAAATGTCGGCAATGTTATTACAAATTTCGGTTTATTACAAATTTCGGCAATTATTACAAATATCGGTTGTACAGTGGCTTCCTATGGAACAATGAGTTGAGTAACTAAAACTAAATCATGCATATAAAGTTGCTGAACGGTAGTGCCCTCAGTTATCTTTCTGATCATTTCAATGTAAACATCAGTAGGCATTCGTATCACACTAGATTGAGTTCTCCTTCATAATCAGCATTCATCCGCATATCTGGCGCAACATTTTGGAACAGTCTACCTTCGAGTATTCGTAATGCGAGCTCGTTGCAACTTTTTAAGAAAAGAGTTAACATTTTAAAGTATAAGAAATTTTCCGAATTAGATGAAAATGGGATCGTTTATTTTCGTTAGTTTGGCCTCATTCTACTTTCATTTTCATCCATATGTAGTCGGAAAAAGGAAGAAAATACGAAAAAATGACAAAAAACAAAAACAAGAAGAAAAAAATGGAAGTGACTTTTTCATTTTCTTTTTTTTTTACTTTTTTCTATTTTTCCTCATTTTGTGGGGTTTTTTTTTTTAAAAAATCAGAACACAATGCAAATTGATATGAAACAAACTTTTATTCTTTTTTTTTTAAACTGCTAAATGATGTGAAATAAATTTGTTTTATTTGTTTGTTTGTTTTTTGTCATTTTTCTCCTATTTACCTCCATTTGTTCGTTTTTAAAATCAAAATTTATATGTGATATCATGAGCCTCCTCGGTTGCTGTAGTACAGTCAACACATCACGATCCCACGTCAAAAAAAAACTCGCACTGTAAGACATGTTTAGCCATAGTTCTCTTCTTCATGTTCAGATTTTTTACACAAGCAGTCAGAGACAATACTCAATACACCATGGTAGGGTATACGGGGTAGGGCCTCATGGGGGAGGTCACAGTGTGGATGAAAATTAAAATGAAGCGAATACATAGTTTTCAAGAGGGATAGTTATCCGGCAAAACTTTTCGCTGTATTGAATTTGTGGGTCTACGTTCGCTAAAAGATGGAAAGCTTCATCAGCTGTTGACACAGATGAATCTCACTTTGGATTATGTGATTCAGAATTTAGTGAATCGTACAGTGAGGAAGGAGAGGACTGTGATCTCTAAGGAGATTGCAGATAATGTAGATTTAATGATTCATTTACACATATTACCTACCATCTATGGATCTGTATTTCTATAGAATAAATACATTCAGTCTCAGGCCACTATAGTCTATAGGAACATATTATGCGAGAATGAATATTCATAGTCTCTGGGTTCATAGTTACAAATGAAAATATCTACTCATAGAGTCAAAAAATTATTTGGTTGCGAATCCAAAATTTGCTTCCAAGTTATTTGTTGACTCTGTGAGTGGAAATTTTCAATTGTAAGAACAGATTGATGAATTAAAAGTAGATATTAAACAATTCGTTGTAATATCTTTTACTTTAGTATATCGAAAGTATCATATTAAAGTTCAAAATCATTTGATCTGTAAGTGTGCATGTGTGGGGGTGAAGATACTGGTCGTGAACGTGAACTACATTGAGTATGGACCAGCAGTTTTCCATAAGGACCAGCAGTATTTGCTACATGTCCTAATGACCGTTAGTCATTTTCCCTTAAGTTCACACACTGAGTGTAACACTTACATACATAGTTTATTTGATGGAAACATTGTTTTGAATAACGTCTCAGACCTTGTGTTTATTGACTGGGATAGCATCAAGTGTTCCTGGTATTTAAAACGTTGTGTCTGGCCCTGGTGTCTGACGACCTTGATTGATCGTCACTTTGTGAAAAATACTGTTACACTCATTCGATATTACAGCGCAACGTTATATGGAATTATTGTTTCAAGTTACTGGTCGGCACTATATATACGAAAAGTCAAATTTACCCACCTTTACCCAACCTTTACCCTACCTGTGACTCACCTAACTACCATCGCTGTCAAGGGGTAGTACGAGACGAAGTGACACTTGACTCCAAACAACCCCAAGGGGAGAGATCACCGGGGTAAATTAAGTCAAGGGTGACAGTTCGTCTGATACCCCACCTTTACACATCCTCTGCTAAAGTGGAAAGACATGGTCAAATATGACTTTTCGTATAGTGTGGCGTCCATACTCCATAAGTGTTATCTGAAATTTGCATATGAATACAAAATCGCTCTTAGGGTTTTTGACAATAGAAGATTGTGTTGTTCATATACGTTGTGTAGATCGTCTGGAGAAAGTTTCCCTGTCAATATTTATTTATGCCATGGTGATGAACTATCACGTTGATCCTGATTTAAACACTGAATTACAAGAATTACTTGAGCTCACAGAAGGAACTTCTCGGCAACAGCGGAGAAGACAGCGACTCTGAGCATCAGATAATTTCGGCAGATGACAAAGTGTCAAATGAGTCACCTTCCTTACGCCATTCCGACCCCAACAGTGATGACAACGACGATGAAGATGATGATGATGACTTGACAGAGCAAGATCTCCTAATCCTTGCGAAACTTGAAATGATGGAAGTGGCCAGTAAAACGAAACAGGGACGGAAAAGGGATAGCCAGTCCTTTGCGTACTTGTTTGATGCCCATGGAGTTTGTCGTGAAACATGGCATTACATTCACTTTATTGGTAAGTAGACCACGGCGTGTACATATCGCGTTTATCAGTCACATTACTTTGATGCATGTATACTATTAATGTAGAAAGGATGTGTAATATAAATTTTAATGTTTCGAAATCCCACTGCTATGTTGTTCACTTTAATTTTCATGGGAACGACTCAAATAATCGTATTTTGTTTGTTGTTGTACGGTTGTAAACAAACTTACAACAACAACACAATCCACTCAAATTCAGACATTTTCGCCGCCCATACTTGTTGACTTACTGTTTTTGTATGTGTGTAATAAAGTCAAATATGTGAATATTACTAGATATTATCGTATAAAAAGTATATATATATATATATATATATATATATATATATATATATATATATATATATATATATATATATATATATATATATATATAACTCGGTGAGTATCAATCTGCTATAAGACAGTGCTCTATACCGCAGTGGCAGAGCGTAATAGTTATATATATATATATATATATATATATATATATATATATATATATATATATATATATATATATATATATATCTTATCAATATATTACTTAACTAAAAGGGAATTAAAACATTGTCAATATTACAATTACTCTGGCAATGCAGGGGGTCATGAAGCCCTGATATTCATGAAAAGAGGACAGATAGCCGTTACAGATCCATCCCCCTATTTCATGAAAATAGAACAGTCCCATCGTAAAATGTTCAGTTCTCTTCAAAGATGTAATATACATGTTATATGCATAAATAAGGTCAAATACCTATAAGAACAACGGGTTAGTACAGCATGTTGAGATGTTCACCTATACCTAATGCCTATACATGCTTGTATTTCATAATAGAAGAGCTGTCAGGAAGAGCTATGAGTATGATGCAATTAGAAGGGGTGTGTGTTGTGTGAATGTGTGTGTGGGGGAGGGGGTGTCTGGGGCCAAACTAAATGAGTTTAGTTTTTTATCCTACATTGAACTATATTTTGATCTCGCCCCAAAGGCTGTTTGTAATGACAATCAGCTGAATGCACACCACACGATCATACGTCCTGGTATGAGGTCAAACTTCATCATATTGAATAATTTTCATATTATAATTATTTCGCTTTACCCGGCCTCATCGCTATAAATGTAATTTATATCATAAAATGTACAATCTTGCTTTTATTCTGACATTTACGATCATATAAGAGGACTTGTGTTTTAAGACCATAAAACATCTATCCATGTCCAGTATGTGTTTGGTATATCAGTGTAAATTTATAGCATTGACACGACTTGTTTACACTAAATACCTTCTACTAAGTCTATTGGTCTTAACTGCAATTTGTGTAGTGACTCTATCTACTTAAAAATGAAAACCATGACGGTTTACGGTTGAAGATGACATGGCCACGACGAAAGCTTGACCACAGACACGTGTTTAACAACCGTTGCTAGATGTATTTGCATATCTAGCGATAATTGGATGGTACTAACATGATTGTAGTATATTAAAGGGCTTAGCTAGTGGTCTGCTATAAATGTAAATATTAAATACAAGTATATCAATACCGACCATGCCAGATCGAAAACAATGCTAAACATTTTGGTATGTGTGTGCGTTATTATAACCTTTGTAGATCATTTGATCAGCTGGTAGACATGTTTTGTCAACTTATACATGCTAACGTAATTATACACGTCGTACATGTACATGGACGTATATATGAGTATCCCCCCCCCCCTCTTCATAGGGTAAAATAAATACTGTATATGCCTTGAATCGAATACTAGTACCATGGAGGTAGAAAAGACTACCTCCATGCTAGTACCTTCGCTCAATGTTAAAATTTGTTTTTAGCGTAAGGTTGAAACATTAATTTACTGCTACACTACGTACCTCGGAAAAAAAACAATACTGTACACCATCACTATTGCCTCGAGATACAAGACAATATCAAGTTAGGTAGATTTAAATATTCATATGTTTACTATCCGTTTGAACTCATGAATATATTCTGAACTAAATGCAAATGTATTCAAATCTCTTCCAACTCGCAATCTGAACTATTTTATAATCCTATTAGAGAGGCGCTAATGGGAAAGTACCCAACCGTAAGCCTGAGAAGCATAAAAGTACAGAATTGAACTATAGTACTGGAAGTAGTTTTACTACTAGTGAGTGTATAGCACACGTACTGGTACGAGGTCATACGTCATCATATTGAATAATTTCCATACTGGTGTGGGGTTCCTCTTATTTCCCTTAACAAGCCTCATCGCTATAAATAGGTAATGACGATTTGAAAATCACTATGTTCTAATACTTTCTTTTTACCATTGTCACCGATGAATTGCCATTTCCTGTCAATAAGGCAAACAGTACCCACGCACATACAAGTGTAGGAGTGAGAATTTAAAAATTAATACACATACCGGTGTAGTTAGTGATATTTTCTGATTTCTGACATTTATGATCACATAAGCGTTATAAAACGGCAAAAGATCAATCCATGTCAAATATGTGTCTGGTATTTCAGTGCAAATATGTTTGTTTACGCCAAACAACTTGTACCTAGTCAACTGGTCTTAACTCCAAACTGGCTAGTCTAGTCACATTATCAACTTAGAAATGTTTAACTTTTACATGTAATAAATGTGTTTTTATGGTAAATACACTTGTAGTGATTAATATCAAATGTTACTTCACCTGACG
Source organism: Glandiceps talaboti (assembly GCF_964340395.1). Lineage (NCBI taxonomy): Eukaryota > Metazoa > Hemichordata > Enteropneusta > Spengelidae > Glandiceps > Glandiceps talaboti. Next base: position 9,866,742 of record NC_135567.1, on the reverse strand, counting down.
AACACCGAATACTTTCAAATCTAGAATCAATATGCCAATATGGAATCCTTATGTCTATTTCTAGTCATCTGATTTGAAAGATCAACACACACGCGTGTACACACACACACACACACACACACACACACACACACACACACACACATATATATATATATATATATACACACACACACAGACACACATACATTATATTCCAAAACATGAGTTCTACTAGCTTTTGCGCGCATTGTTTTTAATTTCCCTCGTTCGTCAAAACACAGTTACGCTCACAGGTCACTTGATTTATATCTATGTACTTGTTACCATTACCTACCAAAACAGATACAAACAAGACCATTAGTTATATATTGTTTACTATTTTTATATTAGAACTTGTTGTTAATAGGGTAACACCCACTTCTCCATCCTTTCCCCACTACCACGTAAAACACATACAACATTATAAGATAACTACACATGTTTTCTTTGTCTAAAGCCAACATGGCTGCTCTGAGAAGCATTAGTTTTTCACTGAAACAACCACCATACTTACAAGTATGGCTTTAATTTATATCGTAAACTGTACAATCTTGCTTTTATTCTGACATTTACGATCATATAAGAGGACTTGTGTTATAAGACCATAAAACATCTATCCATGTCAAGTATGTGTTTGGTATATCAGTGTAAATTTATAGCATTGAAATAACTTGTTTACACTAAATACCTTCTACTAAGTCTATTGGTTTTAACTGCAATTTGTGTAGTGTCTCTATCTACTTAGAAATTAATAAAACCATTACGGTTTAAGGTTGAAGATGACATAGCCACGACGAAAGTTTGACCACAGACACGTGTTTAACAACCGTTGCTAGATGCATTTCTTTATCTTGAAAGAAGAAATGTCAGTTGAGGTTTGGGCGTTTACAGTATCTAAAATGGTGGACTCTAGTGAAAGTTACGGCGAGTTGAAAATACCCAAAAATAAGGCCAGTGAGCAGCCACTCAAAGTGTATAAGTCGCGATCTGAAGGATAGATTGTATGCAAATGAGGGGTTGTGGACTGGCTGATTATGTAGAAGGGGTGCAGATTTTGGATTTGAAGTTTACAACCATGCTTTGAACAAACATTTGTCATTTGGGCGCACAATGCGTAGAATTATGACTATAGCACATATTACATTGGTTGTTTGACGTCAATAGTGTCTTTTCAAAAGTGGCAGTTTACTTAAAGTCTCGTGGACTGATTTCCAATATGGCGTCGATCACAATGCTCATTAACATATTAATTTTTTATTTAATTACAAAAAAAATCAACAAAAATAGAAAAGAAGATGTGCTGACTTGAAATTAACATATCTTAGTAAGCTACCCTCTGCGCATCGACACACCAGATATCAAAGCAATCTGACAAGTAGTATTTGAGGAGATGATGAAAATATCATTTTTGAAAAAAAATAGTAAAAAATTGAAAATGGCACAGATAAACTTGGTATGAACAAATCTGAATACCCCCCCCCCCCCCAGGGAACATGCACACCAAATATAGAAGTATTCTGACTGTCACTTTCAGAGAAGATGACGAAAATAAAAAAAAGTTTACGGACACCTATGATTCACTTATACTCTATACCTCTATACCCACCTATACCTAAAGCTACCTAAAATATTAAATATAAGTATATAAATACCGACCAAGACAGATCGAAAACGCAATGCTAAACAATTTTAACTGTGTGTACGTTATTATAAACTTTGTAGATCATTTGATCAGCTGGTAGACATGTTTACCTTTTGTCAACTTATACATGCTAACGTAAATGTACACGTCGTACATGTACATGGACGTAAATATGACTACCCCCCTCTTCATAGGGTAAAATAAATACTGTATATGCCTTGAATCGAACACTAGTACCATGGAGGTAGAAAAGACTACCTCCATGCTAGTACCATTGCTCAATGTTAATATTTTATTTTGGCGTAGCGATGAAACATTAATTTACCATCAATATTGCCCAGAGACACAAGACAATATCAAGTTAGGTAGATTTTAATATTCATTTGTTTACTATCCGTTTGAACTCATGAATATATTCTGAACTCAATGCAAATGTATTCAAATCTCTTTCAACTCGCAATCTGAACTATTTTATAATCCTATTAGACAGGCGCTATAAAGAAAGTACCCAACCGTAAGCCTGAGAAGCATAACATTACAGAATTGAAATATAGTACTGGAAGTATTGATTTCCTAACTACTTTTACTACTAGTGAGTGTATAGCACACGTACTGGTACGAGGTCATACGTCATCATATTGAAATATTTGCATACTGTTGTGGGGGTTCCTCTTATTTCCCTTAACAAGCCTCATCGCTATAAATAGGTAATGACGATTTGCAAAACACTATGTTCTAATTCTTTCTTATAACCATTGTCACCGATGAATTGCCATTTCCTGTCAATAAGGCAAACAGTACATACCAACGAACGAACGCACATACAAGTGTAGGAGTGCAAATTTAACAAGTAATACACATACCAGTGTAGTTGGTGATATTTTCTGATTTCTGACATTTATGATCACATAAGAGTTATAAAACGGCACAATAGTTATAAATCGGCAAAAGATCAATCCATGTCAAGTATGTGTCTGGTGTTTCAGTGCAAACATGTTTGTTTATGCCAAACAACTTGTACCTGGTCTATTGGTCTTAACTCCAAACTGGCTAGTCTAGTCACGTTATCAACGTAGAAATGATTAACTTTTACATGTAATAAATGTGTTTTTTATAGTAAATACACTTGTAATGATTAATATCAGATGTTTCTTCACCTGACAAACACCGAATATGTTCAATTTAAAATGAATATGCCTATATGAAATTCTGACGTCTAATCATCTAATATACCAAATCAACACACACACAGACAGACAGACAGACAAACAGACAGACAGACAGACAGACAGACAGACAAACAGACAAACAGACAGACAGACAGACAGACAGACAGACAGACAAACAGACAAACAGACAGACAGACAGACAGACAGACAGACAGACAGACAGACAGACAGACAGATAGACAGACACAGACAGAGACACACACACAAACAGACATACAAACACACATACATACATACATACATACATACATACATACATACATACGTACGTACGTACGTACGTACGTACGTACGTACATACATACATACATACATACATACATACATACATACATACATACAGACAGAGAGAGAGAGAAACACACACACATGCACATAGACACACAAAGACACACACAGACACAGACACACAGACACACAGACACACACACACACACACACACACACACACACACACACACACATACATACACAGCGAGACACGTACACACAAACACACACAGGCTGGCAGACACACACACACATAGACACACACAGACAAACACACACACATACATACATACATACATACATACATACATACATACATACATACATACACACACACACACACACACACACACATACATACATACATACATACATACATACATACATACAAAATATATGCATCTTTGGTTTATGTGAAACATTTATGAAGAAGAATGACATGGTGGTTATACCTGATTATAATTTTATTCAAAAACCACGTGTTGTCAAGGGAGGAGGTTTGGGAATCTTAGTCCACAAATCAGTAATTATTATCGATGATCAATGTCTAGACTCTCATGATGATGAATGGGAAAGATTATGGGTGAAAGTGAAATTTAATGGATCAAAGGATGTAACTTGTATTTGCGTTGTATATTTTCCAGTTGATGGTAAGAATAAGACTTTAACTGAGGAACTATATCACCAACTTTTAACAGATGTTTTGACATTTGAAAATCAAGGAATGGATAACATTATCATTATGGGAGATTTTAATGGAAAAATAGGAGAAAAAATCGCAAATGGAGATAAGGTGAAAAATGATAATGGAAAAATGCTTATTGAATTCTGTGAAGATTCTGATTTGACTATAGTAAACACCTTGCCTTGTGCAAAAGGAACTTTTACATGGTTTAGAAATCATCAGCAGTCAGTGATCGATTATTTTTTAATCTCTGACCAGGTTACTAACAATTTACAGAAATTTATAGTGGATGATGACATGGAATATCATCTTGGGAGTGATCACAATGTTTTACTGTTATGTTTAAATACAGATCACACCCCACCTAGGAAGGATATAGTAAGAAATGAAAAATGGAACTTTAAAAATAACACTGACTGGAAATTGTATGAAAAACTAGTTTCAGATTCCTTTTGTAATTGGGGTATTAATTTTACAGACAATGATCCAAATGTAATATGGGAAGAGTGGAAAAATAAGTTGGTAAATGTAGCACAGAAGGGTATTGGAAAAAAGTCTGTTGGTAAAGGGGGCAAAGGATGGTGGGATAACGAAATTGAAGATTTAATTAATGATAGACGAGAGGCATGTAGGAAATATAGAAAATGGGCAAAGACCCCTTCTGACTGCAAGGAGGAATCCACTGGAAATGAACTTTGGTCCACCTATGTTGATCGTAAAATAAGGGCAAGTAAATTAGTTAATTCCAAAATCTTAAATTACCAAGTTAAGCGTAGTGTAGAAATTGCGAAAGCTGGTGGGAAATCATGTAAGTTATTCTGGAAAAATTTAAAGGGACAGAAACCACAGTCTAGGCAGGTTTGTATATATGATTGTCTGGGTGGTAATAGACATGTAAGCAGTAATGAAGTTGTTATTAAAAGTAACTTGAGACACTACTGGAATACATTAGGAAAAATGAATGTTGCCTTAGAGGAGAGTACAGATGTTAGAAACTCTTTTCATGAACAAATCTTACAAGAGTTACACTTAATTAGAGATTTTGACAGAGTTCATAATTGTGATGATAGCCTTCCAGTAATTGATAATATTGAAATAACACATGAAGATGTTACAAAGGCAATTAGTTCTCGTCAAAATGGGAAAGCTTGTGGGACAGACGACATTCCCAATGAGTTGTTAAAGCATGGTGGTCATAATTTGATAAGATCATTAGCCATTCTTTTCACAACATTCGCTGAACAAAATAAAATCCCAGATGAATGGAGGAAAGGGATAATAATTCCAATATTTAAAAGTGGGGACCCCAGAGATTTAAATAATTATCGTGGTATAACTCTTAATTCTTGTTTGTCTAAATTATATACAAAAGTTATAGAAACAAAGTTACGAGAATTTATTGAGAATAATAATATTCTTGGAGAAATTCAAGGAGGTTTCAGAAAGGATAGACGTTGTGAAGATAATATTTTCATGTTAAAGGGAATAGCTACCCTGAGAAAATCATTAAACAAATCAACATATGTGGCCTTTTTAGATTTCTCCAAAGCCTTTGATTGTGTATGGAGGGATGGGCTTAGAGTAATTCTTTGGAAAGTGGGAATTAGAGGACATGTATGGAAAATTATTGATGACATGTATGACAAGCTGTTTAACAAAGTTAAGTTGAATGATATTGAAACAGACTATTTTGAAACAGCTGAAGGGGTTAAACAAGGCTGTGTTCTCAGCCCATTACTTTTCTCTATCTATATAAATGAATTTGCAAAAATGTTAAAGAATTCTAATGTTGGGGTTCAGATTGACACACAAATAATCCCAGGGATTTTTTGGGCAGATGATGTTGTATTAATAGCAAATAATCATAGGGAACTACAAACTCTTTTACATATAGCAGCTGACTTTGCAGTGAAATGGAGACTTTCATTTAATCAAACTAAATCAGAAATAATGTTCTTTGGTCGGAAATTACATACTAAGGACACAGTATGGAAGCTAGGTGACTTAAAACTTAAGGAAACCAAGTCGTATAATTATCTAGGTATAATCATCACAAAGTCATTAAAAGATCATGAACATTTTAAAAAGATATACCAGAAAGGAATGAAGTTAATTGCATACTGTAAATCTCTTATCAACCATCATAATAGTTTCAACCGCTTTGAGTATGGGGATGTACTCTGGATGAATATTGTTTTACCATCAATTAGTTATGGAAGTAGTATATGGTTTCTACAAAGTGCTGTAGATACAAAAAAGTTGAAAAGTCTCCAATACCAATTTGGGAAATTTCTTTTTAGGGTAAATAGGAATGTTGCATGTCATGCAGTATTAGGTGATTTAGGTTGGTCAGACATACAGAGTATACTCAACAATTCAAGGATTAAATATCTTGATAGGTTACAGAAAATGAATGATGATAGATGGACCAAGTTGATTTTCACTGAACTCAACAAGTCTTATGATAGGAATGCAAAGCTAGTATGGAACTGGCCGAACTATGTACATAATATCCTTACGGAGAACGGGCTAGACCATATATATGGATCCACACAACCAACAAATACAAATTGGATAAATAGTTATAAATCCATTAGTAACCTCAATGAGATGGTATCATTTAAACGTAATATAAACAATTTGAAGTCCTTAAAACACTATTCTTGGGTGAAAAATGATAACAGAAGAGAAAATTATGTAAATGATGTGGTGGATCACCATGGCACCTCACTTTACTTTAAAGTCAGATCTAACTCCATTGATGTAGAAGGGAATAAAGTAAATTGGACAAATTATAAAGGGTCTGGAGATTGTAAACTCTGCTCGAGAGGGAAAGAAGATATTTATCACTTTCTTTTTATGTGTCCAGTTTTTCTCGACATAAGAAATACATTTTTCTTGCATTTAAATGAAACATTTGTAAACTTTGGTGTTGATAATGTATGCAGTAAATTTCACTCTGGGGGTCTGAACTATAAATTCAATATTCTTTTTAGTAGGGCTTTATGGGAGGTCAACCATGACCTTGGGGAAAGGGTCACAAAGTTGACAAAAACATTCATAAGTTCGTTATGGGACAAACGAAATTCCAGCTTGAGTCACTAAGAGTTATTGGCATATAAAGTAAGCATGCGATTTGACAGGGGAGTGCCATTTTTTGTTTCTTGTTGTTTTGTTTGATTGTATTGTCATGGGTATTTGTTCTGTGTCTGTATATTTTATCTTATTTAATTGTACTGTCATGGGTATTTGTTCTGTGTCTGTATATTTTATCTTATTTAATAACTTTTATGTACCGTTGCAAAGGTGTAATAAATAAATAAATAAATAAATACATACATACATACATACATACATACATACATACATATATACATACACACAGACATACATACATATACTTACAGCAGATCGGTTGCCCTGTCATATTCGCGCTGTTCTTTGAAAATGTACAAGTTCCATGACACATCGCAGTGCTCCCTGGCCGGCCTGGCGACCCAATATATAAGAGAGTAGCCTTAAACTTAATTGAGAATTAACAGTCGTAATTTATATTTACTTTAAATATACTGCACTTAAAACTACAACATTGCATCTGTTTTCCTGCGGAAAGCCTAACCGCAAGTTATGTATCTATCTAGGATGGAAGCAAAACATGCACGGCGGTGGGATAGGTGATTGAACGTTTTACTCCAATGTTCAGTTTTCATTTAATTAGTTCAAAGATGAATTTACAGAAAGACCTTTGTTCACCATCACATCCATTAACCAAGACGAGACGCTGGTGAAAAGTCGCAGGCTGACTTTTTCGTCTTTTCGGCGATGGTGTCTTACTCAGGTAACTCAGGTTTTCTAAAATGCATAAGACGCATGTTAAGATATAACATTATGATGAATAAATGTACACACATGTATAGTGTATCGCGACCGATTGATGACAGTCCTAATGAGCTGACAGCTGGCCTTTGATATATGTTTACTGTACTGTTTATACAAGGTATATGCAAATCAAAGCTTATTTTAACTCGGCATATTTTAACCCCTCTCGGTGTGTTAATACTTTACAAACGTCTGACATTTAAAGACAATTACACAGTTGTCAAAAGAAAATGATATTTTGTGTGAATTATAACGAAAACCAAATTGCCAAGTAACAGAACACTAAAATATTAGATGCAAAGGGATATTTTGAGTAAGTTTTGTTGCGCAACTTGAGTTGAAGCAAGTTGAACGCCATCTCAGTGTGTACATTTGATCATAGACTATCTGTGATTTGATTTTTAGGTGTTAGTAGTCAATTCGTCCACAACATTGGCGATATAGGCAGGTACGACAGATCGGAACACTTCCAAGGCTGGGCTTTCTTCCGATACGATATGATAATCGACTCACTTCGGAGGAAAGCCCGAATTGCTAGCTCCTAGTTTTACGAGTCACGCATCGTGAATAATTATGTCAAGTAAACATTGTCTTGCAATGACAAGAAGACACATATAAGGTCACATTGATTAATGAGACAGAGCCGTGGGTCAAGTAATGTTATTCTATTTTAATAAGTAGAGGCCGTAGGTGTCACAACAAGTGATAAATTGTTCCCCAATTGATTTCAACAGCTGTTTAACTAAGACTATTCTAGAAAGTTCATTTAACTGTCTATTTCTGAATTGAATTAATTGTATTGATAAATACTTACTAAATAAGGATAAGAGAGTGAATTTTACTGTAAACAACTTATTTGTTAACCATATTTGTATTACGGAATGAACGTTACTTTAAATAAAATGTTGATGACTTATACGGTTGAGCATAATGGATTTTTTGTGTCGAGTATTTTTAGTTAGACCATATTGGGGCCTCAACCGATGAACACGAATTTGAAGGTGCTCGGTGAGCAGAACTTCACGGAGACAAAGGCATCCCAAGGAACTTTGATTCCGGCTGCATCTAAATTGAGGAGTTTGATTGAATCACTAATATTGCTGCAAATCATCGTATAAGTCATTCGATCCAAAAGTTATATTTGAGTCCTTTGTGAGTCTTTTACAGAATACGTGTCCTGAGAACTGGTACATCTGAGACGGCAGACTGAGCGAGTTTGAGCTTACCATTGAAAATATATCGCCGTAGCCTAAATTCAGCGTCGTAACACTAGATTAAGTGATAAGATAACAAAGAGAGACATTCAACAACGGCAGGGCGTACGTATACGTGAACGTAACGAATACCTAAAATCTACAGTGTGCATAACAAAACGTTTAGTCTATGGAACTATAGTTTCAGTAGATTTCGTACATAGTATACGTTTTGTATACTTCAGTACACGAAGTTCATCTGCAAATAAAGTTAATTTGCGTAGATTTGTGTATTTCAACGTTTTGCCCAGTGCAATAAATAGCTTAATCATGATTGGTAAATGACGGTGGACCACCTTTCAGACCAAGCAAAATCGAAAAGTAATGTACAGTAGACCCTATTTCAGACTCTTCATCTCGAAGAAGAAAACAAACACACCAGAACACATTTTTAGAACAGGTGTCTAGAAATACACTTCAAAGGGTGGCATATAGTCAAGTAAGAGAAATTGCCCCCACCCCCCCCCCCCACACACACACACACACACACACTCACACACCACACTCTACTGCCTTCTCCTGGTGGAACGCTCTCGTTTCTGGTGTCATGTTCATGTACACAAGATTGGTTGAGACGGTCCCATCCCATATCAAGACGAAACGGAAATAAGCATGGACAACCTGCAATAAGGCCACTACATGTACAACGTTGGAAAATACAGAAAAATTACTGACTCTTTTGATTCCTGTACCTTATTAGGCACTATGTTACTTTTAAGCACGTAAGGTCAAGTTATTGATCTCCCCTAAATATTGTAATTACGTTTGTCGGTCATGTTGACCTGACTCCGAGCTATTCGAATAGATTAGATTGTGGATAAACGATTCTCTTCGAATTTCAAATTCGTCTGTACGTGGTATCCTGGGTGTGAGGACTTGTCTGCGAACTCTGCTTTCATTGTTGTGTAATCACATTCTAGGCTGAGATTTGATTTTAAATGAACATGTTTAATATTGAAAGACGTTAAATGTTTAAAAGAATCAATTTGTGTAACTCATAGTGATACTATGTACAACCAAAATAATTAAGACTTTAAGTGTTTGTTAATACACTAAATGAAAAATACTAGACTAAATAAAGGCTGTCACTCAGCTTAGTATCTAAGAATCGAAGTCGACAGTCGAGCTATTGAATTACGTGTACAAGAAGACTATACTTAGGTAGATTTTAAACACAACAGTACTAGCTAGTCTGGTACTGGTAGGCATAATCATGGACGTGTGGAGTCACGATGGGTGAATGGTTCGCGTGACCGGCTTGGAATCTACAGGTTGCACGTTCGAGCCCCGTCGCTGCCTGCTGTTTGTTTCTGAGTGGCTAAAGTCCTTGGGGAAGATTTGAACCACGACTGTGCCTCAGTCAACCCAGCTGTATAATTGGGGACCTGGTAGGATGTAGGTTGCAATGTGAAGGCTTTAATCCTATGCGCTTAAATGGCTGCTATGGATTGTATGCTCCCCGGGGAATTGAGGAAGACTAAAGGGCCGTTGTGCTGTTCTGATCCGAGCCAGGGGTAAAAATTGTATAGCACTTTGAGCACGGAGTGGGAAAGCGCTATATAAGAACCCAACATTATTATGTAACGATTTCTTCAAAATGGCCTAAATTGTACATGTACTGCAAGGGATTATGTTGGCCTAATACAGGCAAACAAACGTACACTTTTTCTTGTTCCAGGCATTTGATACAGTTAGCTTATAGCTGTTCAGAATCATGGAGTGGGGCGGACCGTCTATCGTCGACTTCACTATGTTCTACATCGTTGATTAAATCTAAAGCTTCCTTACAGATATTTGATGTAATTTCACCACAATCACCAAATAGAATATTGTTTGAGATTATAGGAGGAATTTCCTGGAGCCACTTTTGTGTATCGTCAGCCTCAGCTATTGATAGCAAACACCTGGTACACGTACAGGATGCCAAAACGTTTAGCAACAGGCATAGCAACGAGCATAGCAACGAGCATTGCATGGAGCATAGCCGTCAAAATTCCCACAAGTGACCTTATTTAGGAAAGTGATATGGTCCGTGATACGGAAAATTACTGCACGGGTAGAGCTGGTGATTTCTCCATAGCAATACATGGGTATATCATAACAAATGGCGTGCCATTCATAACAACACATCATGAGTGATTTCAAGAACAGAAGATACTAGTAGCATGGAGAGATAACTAATGGCGAATCGTTGAGAAAAAATAACCTGACAACTATTCGAAAATCTGCTCCAAATATAATGATAATTTAAATCTTTGGATCTGAATTTGAATCCCAAAAAAATATTAAGTGAGTACCTGGCTTGGTCTGGCCTATACCTGGCCTGTACTTGACCTGGCCTGTACGTGTGCTTTGTACCGACCGATTAACACTAGGTGTTGAGTGCATAATTTTTCTCTTTTGGATCAAACCACCGTTAATCTCACCTAGGTTACTTCATTTATATTTGGTTGCTTATTACCATTACCTACCATGACTAAAAACAAGACTATAAATTATACAGTGTTTATCATTTGTATTACAACCTGATACGAATAGGCCGAGGTAACGCCCACTTCCCAGCCCCTTCCCCACCCCACGCTAAAAAACACACAGCTATAAGATAACCACATCTTTCCTAAGTCTATAGCCAAAATGGCTGTTCTGAGAAGCATTGTTTTTTGAGAAACTTTAGTTTTTTTACTGAAACAACCACCATAGTAACAAGTATATGGCTATAATTTAGCTCGTAAAATGTACAACCTGGCTTTTAGTCTGACATTTATGATCACATAAGAGGACTTGTGTTATAAACCCACAAAAGATCTATCCATGTCAAGTATGTGTTTTCTATTTCAGTGCAAACATATCACTGACACGACTTGTTTACACCAAATAAGCTACACCAAGTCTGCTGGTCTTAACTCCAAATTGTCTAGTGACGCTATTGAATGAGCAATGAATAAAACTATGACGATTTACATTTGGACACGGCGAAAGTTTAAGCACGGATTCATGCATAACAGCCGTTGCCAGGTGTATTTAGATATCTCGCGATACGCGGTTGGTACTTTCATGTTTTTATTAAGGGCTTAGCTATAAATATAGATATTTAATATAAGTATATAAATACCGACCAAGACAGATCGAAAACGCAATGCTAAACATTTTGAACTGTGTGTACGTTATTATAACCTTTGTGGATCATTTGATCAGTTGATAGACATGTTTTGTCAACTTATACATGCTAGCGTAGTTGTACATGTCCATGGACGTAAATATGAGTAACCCCCCCCCCCCCCCGCCATCATAGGGTAAAATAAATATTGTACATGCCTTGAATCGAATACTAGTGCCATGGAGGTACAAAAGACTACCTCCATGTCAGTATCGTTGCTCAAGGCTAATATTATATTGAGGTGAAATGTTGAAACGTTAAATTACCGCTACACTATGTACCGCGCCAAATAACTTTGACTCGACTTTGCAGACCCTACACATATTTGTCATGCGCAGTTCGATGTTATGTATGTTGACAACAATTAGGCTGATCATATGCAACAATCAAGGTGCGCAATTTTAAATTTGTTGAAAAGTTGTGCAATATCAAAATAGATTTTGGAATGATTTCTTACTGTTGGCCTTGGCATTATTGTCCCTCTACACACCCTCTGAAATAGTTGAATCTTGGAGACGTTGGTGGATTTTTCTGCTGGGTGGAGCTGGAGGTAAAGTTTCGACTATAACTTTCCTAGGGTGGAGAATGGCGTCCTGGTATGTGGTCACCCTGTTGAATAATTTGCATACTGGTGTGGGGAATCCCCTCGTCTTGCTTACCCAGCCTCATCGCTAATGGCTCTCTTCAATTCTCCACTGGGGCGGAGAGTTTGGGTAACCGAGAGAGTAGGACACCACTATTCCAATTCAGTGGCTTGCTATTATGACTTACAACCCTAATCAAAGTTATCTTGAAAGTACAGTGTATGTACAACATCATTATAATTGAACCCTCTCTCATTCCTATGGGCATAGTCTAGCCCCTGGTTTACATGGCAACCGTAATATGTGGTAGGTACTCTCTTTTTATCATTGACTGCATAGCTGGTGTTACAGTAGCTAATACGTTGTGACTTCATAATTGACATTTTGCTACATATTGTTAATGAATAGATTAGGTAACTAACTTTGTACACCGGCGTGGGCGTTACTTGTCAAACGACAGTGATTAATCGGGCGATCAGCCAATCAGGTGTCCGCAAACTTCCCGCTTCAAAATCCAGGGAGCTGAGAATATGAGAAATACCATCCGGGTAATGAAAAGTCCATACCCGGAGTATATTAGACAGACATGCTAATGAAAAGTCAACATCCGGAGTATATTAGACAGACATTGACTCCAACAGGAAGATGTTTGTATCGAAGTATCGAGTTTGTTATCAACCAGAAAGAACTGTCAAAATGAATGATTGATGATGGCGAAAGCCCAACCAAATAAACGTCAATAGCTTGGTTAGTGTGTGTGAACCTTTCAGTAGCTAAGCATGTCTTGTCGAAAGCGACGTTTCGCTCAGTTTACATTTAAGAACATGGAGCGTACAGAGAGTATCCAACTTCATTGATGTATGTCTTCTAACTCCAATGTAAAAAATATCCTCTGAGAAAATGTACAGTACAGCAGACACTGTATTTGAGAACTTGTAGTGTGAAGTGAGTGTCTAATTTTGTTGGTGTGTGTGTATTAGCTAGAGTGTATAAATAGCCCGGAAGATATGCAGACATGCACGATGGCGCAGACACTGTTATTATTATTATTGTTGTTGCGGTGGTATGATAGCAGTGTATGAGTTATCTCCGGAGTATATTGGAATTCGAACTCAATACACAACAAAGGAAATTAGCCGGTGTACAAAACAGATACAATCCGACCAATATGCGCCTCGCTACCGCTCGACGCATATTGGTCGGATTGTATCTGTTACATAAATTGTTGTTAAGTAACAGATACAATCCGACCAATATGCGTCGAGCGGTAGCGAGGCGCATATTGGCCGGATTGTATCTGTTTTGTACACCGGCTAATTTCCTTTGTTGTGTATTGAGTTCGAATTCCAATATACTCCGGAGATAACTCATACACTGCTATCATACCACCGCAACAACAATAATAATAATAACAGTGTCTGCGCCATCGTGCATGTCTGCATATCTTCCGGGCTATTTATACACTCTAGCTAATACACATACACCCCCTAACAAAATTAGACACTCACTTCACACTACAGGTTCTCAAATATAGTGTCTGCTGTACTGTGCATTTTCTCAGAGGATATTTTTACATTGGAGTTAGAAGACATACATCAATGAAGTTGGATACTCTCTGTACTCTCCATGTTCTTAAATGTAAACTGAGCGAAACGTCGCTTTCGACAAGACATGCTTAGCTACTGAAAGGTTCACACGTACACACACTAACCAAGCTATTGACGTTTATTTGGTTGGGCTTTCGCCATCATCAATCATTCATTTTGACAGCTCTTTCTGGTTGATAACAAACTCGATACTTCGATACAAACATCTTCCTGTTGGAGTCAATGTCTGTCTAATATACTCCGGATGTTGACTTTTCATTAGCATGTCTGTCTAATATACTCCGGGTATGGACTTTTCATTACCCGGATGGTATTTCTCATATTCTCAGCTCCCTGGATTTTGAAGCGGGAAGTTTGCGGACACCTGATTGGCTGATCGCCCGATTAATCACTGTCGTTTGACAAGTAACGCCCACGCCGGTGTACAAGTAGTATTATACCCATTGCAATAAAATATTATGAACGTGGATATATCATCATGATATGTACCTGCTCTCTTTTATAAATAAAATAGCAATGGGCTTTCAAATCCAACAAAGGGTAAATTCAATTTGGTGAAGACATTGTTTTGAATAATGTTTCATTGTGTTTGTTGATTGGGATAGCACCAACTGTTTCTGGTATTTAAAACGTTGTGTCTGGCCCTGGTGTCTGACGACCTTGATTGATCGTCACTTTGTGAAAAATACTGTTGCAGTTACAGCCATGCAATATTACAGTTGCAATGTTATATTGTTTCAAGTTACCGACCGACGGTTCTGTGTTATATAATCATGCAGAAACCATTCGGAATCGGCATTCTATACACCAAGCTAGCAAGATCGTAATTTCTTGCAACATTTTGTCTATTGACATGAAATAAACTATTAAAACAGACTGCAACTAGATGCAGACACCAGTACCAATATTTTGATGTCTGCATTTTATGTCTGCATCCCAGGTCTACATAATGGTACATTGAAACATTTAATTGAGACAAAATGCTGGTTAGAGTAATGTTTGGGCCATCAGACAACTGTCGTTGCCCCTCTGGATACTCTTTCGCAACCTCATAGGAGGCAGTTTCCATGGTAACGGTGACATCATTTTGAAGGATGCTAAACATTAAAAACGTCATATATCAGGCTCCAGAAGTGCTATAATCATAATCAAAGTATATTCATATATGTTTGGAGAGACCGGCAACTCATTAATCATATGAAATTTCCTAAAGTCATGGTCAAAATTTAAAGTCATCTTACTTTTTCCATATTTTTATTAATACTCTGTTGGAAAGTTTATATAACACTCACTGTAAACCTATTTTACGGCCAAGAAAAAAACATTGTTTTCTGGTGAGTTTGAAACACTTAAAAAGCCTGCCTCGGTCTTCTTTTTTCTAGTGATTGTGGAGCCAATGCAGAGTGCAGATCCAAGGGAAACACAAAATAAGGTTGGCATGAAACCCCTGAAAACAGAGTCTTTCTCAGTAGTGTAGAGGACTAGTATAAAGTTGGCGTCAGATTCAGATTCGGATCTGAGGCCATCTGATGCTCAATATAACGTTCATAAGATAACGATACCTGAATCTGAATCTGTATCTGACGCCAACTTTATACTCGTTCGATTGATTTATTACTCAAATTGGTCATTAATATTCATCGGATTATTACCAAAACCTAATCAGTTCTGGCCATTACCCTATGGAATGAAAATTGAGTTCCGCAATAGAGCAAGACTTTTATTTATGTTATCATCAACACAGTGATACTGTAAATTATGTTAAATGTCCTGGATCAAGTACTATGTATAATATTACTCTTTATGTTGTCTACTATACAGTAATAAAACAATCAATGAAATTCTTAGTTTCAGACATAAGTTCTCAGCAGCTAACATTCTAATAATAACACAATTATTATAATAATGGATGTATATATTTTATTCTGAGATATACTTGAGGTTTATTACCTGTAACCATGTCCCATGGAATTAATACAAATCATTGCACCGAATATAATACACTACTAAAAAAACAAAGTTGTAACTGCTCCCAGCAACTATTGATAATCTTTAATATAAACAAATTAGTTTTCTGATAAAGAGATACGTGTACAGTTTTCTGTTATAGAGATACGTGTATAGTTTTCTGATAAAGAGATACGTGTATAGTTTTTTGTTATAGATACGTGTATAGTTTTCTGTTATAGAGATACGTGTATATCTTGTTAAATTGAGCACAGTGAAATAGTTACCACATCCATTTCAAACACTGAAGGTATGGCGCCATCAATTCATATCTCTGTTTGTATGCGGGTAGGTATGTCGGTAGATTTAGAACAAACAAAAACATATCGTTTTGCTCAAAGTTCCGTGGCAAGGCCGAACGTATTCCATACTATAATAATTGTAACTGGAAAGACCATTCAAATATCGTCAGAGTAACTACACATGTATTTCTAAATAGTTGATTAAGACAATCAAACTTTGAACTTTGACATTTATATTTCAGCAGTGTAGTCGATTTAGGAACAAACAGAAAATGAATCAACAGAAAATTGAATTGTACATGACATGCTAGTATTGTGGGGGTTTTTTTCTGCCTGGTATATTTGGTAAAATTCAAGGATGGCAAAATAAGTTCAATTTCACTGGCGACTCTAAACCTTTTTACGTATTCAAGAAAAAAAAATATCATGAAAATTGTGCAGTCTCGCGAGAAATATAATGGATGTGGAAATTAACATCAACTTAAAAAACAACATAAACTGATCTGTCGATTTATAATTGCGTACATCTGATGGGAAGACACCAATAAGACAGAGACCATATGGAAAAACAATGGAAAACCATGAAAAATAAAATAAAATAAAAATTCTACCCATTCCACCTATTCTAAAATTGAGTGTTATTGGAACCATAAAATCATTTTAGTAGACATGTCATTCTAAAGTCACTAGTTAGTAATCTATTTAAGTAATCCAATAATATGTACATAGTAAAATATATCAAACTTAAAGAGTGTACAAGCAATTGTGAGGACTGTATCATTACTACAGTAAAATTCCTATATTTGATCAATTTGTATACAAACTCAGTTACTTGTATATTTGTCAGGGTATTTCACTTATCATAAATTACACTGGATGAAATATAACTATTTAAAACACAAATTCCATATTACAATAAGAAATGTTCTGTACTGTTCTTAATGAGTTTGAGAGTAAAACTTTCTATTCTACTCCTTAGATGTTACTCCCCAATATTTTTCTTTGTTCACCAAACTAAAATAAGAGTGACTTATGGGGTCTCTGTCACTACGAGTCGTTAGACGAGTTTGGCCAAGGAAAATAAGAGTGATCTAAGGAAAAGTTTTGTAGTCACTATACGGGTAGTGACAAAACCTGCAGTATTGTTTGGATAAATAAATAAAAATATTGGAGAATAACATAATTATACCAGCGCCAGTAATATCAATGACAAATTAGGGAAAGTAATGGTAATTTTGAATGTTATGACTCATATTTCGAACACAGCAAAACTAGTGACGTAGACACGCATTGTTGTGACGTAGAAGGCCCAGAGAATATATTCGATATTTTTTGTTGAACTTGGTTCGTGTATACTATAATGTCACTCATCTTCATTTTCTCCCTCGTTTACGTCTTGTCCTCCTCTCACTTGTCCTCTACATGTTATCATCGTCGTCGTCGTCATCATCGTCATCGACTTGTGCTAGCTTATCAAATCCAAGCAGACGTTGAAAACCTGGTCGTCTGGACATTGATGTAACATCTTTGAACATGTTTCTGATGATTTGAATGCAGTCGTGTCGTTTCATTCTTTCTAGGATTTTCAGCAAATTCTCAAAGGTACTTTCCAGGTATATAGTTTCCCCTCTTACTTGGAACTCTGTTTCCTGTTTGGCTAAACCACCTTTGACGCCATCACCCTCAGTTGACAATTCAGACCGCTTCCTTTCAGCACATCGTTTACTCCATTCCACTAGGATGTATCCAGTCACTGGTTCCCTAGCTCTTCCAGCAATTGCTTCAAAACCTCTGACATCTTTGTACCCAATCCCCATCAATTGAGCCATGTATGCATAAGTGTTGACATCCGGTCGCTCGATATCCATGGACATTGTGAACAGCTCTCTTTGTTGATTTAGCATCCATTTCACATCACAGTTGTAGCCCTTCCGAATTAAAAAGGTCTTGTCATAACCTTGACATAGCAGATTCGTAATACTTTCTACTTTGCCACTTGTAGCATCATATACATCATCTTCTCTTTCTTCTGCCTCAATAACTGCTTCCACTGTATAGTACCTAATATCTTCTTGGGTACTGTGATTGCGAAGTGATTGGTCACTCAGAATACACTGGTCTACACTGGTACCCGGACTGGTGATTTGTAACATGTCATCCACATCTTTCGTGATTGAGTCAAGAAGTTGTTGACATTTACCCAAGTCTGCCTCAGTTGTTGCTCTTACACAGATAAGAGCAGCTGTTCTGTCTTTGGTCAGATACACCAATGCTTCCACTGCTTGTGTGACCCGGATTCCGTTCTTCCATATTCCACTTGGTGGATGTCCGGCTTCAGTGAAAGTGTTGTTAAGACGGGTCTGAAGTCTTGGGAAGAAACCAGCAGAGAAACTATCGGTTTCATCATGGCACTGAATTCTACGACCTCGATAAATGTAGTGTACGTCACTTTTTTGCCATTGGTCTGGTGGCATGGTGTCTTCTAACAGCCCAGGGATTATAAATTCTCGGATCTTATCAGTACCAACTGGGTCACGTGGAACTTCGAACAGAAGCTGAAACGTTTCCAAGAGATGGACCAATAGATTTGTATCAGCCTGTTCACCAAATACACTGTCAATGTCCTCCATGCTGTAAAACTTCTTTCTTGGCAACCTCGTAGTATATTGAACAAACATTTCTGAGGCAAGCATTGGACCAAATATTCTACTACACAGCCATTGGGGTTCCAAGACAACAACATCGTCAGAAGCACATGTGCTGTGGATGTAAATAATCTGAGAGAGAGAGAGAGAGAGAGAGAGAGAGAGAGAGAGAGAGAGAGAGAGAGAGAGAGAGAGAGAGAGAGAGAGAGAGAGAGAGAGAGAGAGAGAGAGTGAGTTAATCCAAGGCATACATCCTTATTCCTTGAATTAAGTCTATAATTTTCTGCTACTAATATTGCATCGAGTACTGTTCTCCCCGGTGAGACACTTATATCAATTGTAAAACAACAAAGAAAAGAGAGATACGTCATGCTATATTATTCACTTCCTATAGTGTATCTTCGCATATGTAATATCATGAAACATTATATTGACTAAATGTGTGGCGCCGATTGTCACTATCTCCAATCATCATAAAAGTATCCACTTGCTTACAACTGAGCTTCATAATACGATGAATGTTTTAAAATTTCCACAGTTAAAATTATTATTATGATTGTTGAACTGTATGATTACAATATTAATGAATAGTGCAATCCACACCTCTCCCATATCATCCAGATAGCTTGTGGCCTGTCTTAGGAATGCTTCATCCAGTAACGGGTCGATTTCTTTAACCCATTGAAGATACATATTCCAATACAGGACAGGGAACATTGAACCATCAAACAATGTTTTCCTTTTCTCCATGATTTTGGCACACAGTTTGGGAATTGTCTTTCTTTTCTGGAACGTCAAACAAATATGATTAAAAAAACAACGAAGGCTTGATTCTCATAACTATGAAATGAAATATGCAAGGGAACAGAACATGAATGAATTACTGGGCATGTGACATTTCAGAAAATATTATATGGCTTGATAATGTTACCCAGTCTGTATGACGCTGTTCTTTGAGTGCATGCGTGGAACAATCGAGTGCCTTTTGATAGCTGGTATAAAAGAGTGTCCCCACCCCATTTAGCTAGTGTCTACGTTATATTACCTTCTCCAGAATTAGAACTAGTTTCAAGGATCCCCCATAGTTTCGGGTTGCGCCCTCCATGCATGAACTGAATTGTTAGCTGATAGTCCCTTACTTTAGGCCTAAACTGCCAAATTATGTATTAATTATTCAGAGAATTTCCACTATCTATCCTGCAATGTACTAACATTAAAGTATACATCCATACATACATACATACATACATACATACATACATACATACATACATACATACATACATACAGTGATTTCAACACTTAATATTTCAGTAAGGTATACGTACTACTATACTACTTCTTTGGTTCTGTGAGAGTAAACAACATAAATCACATGACACTCTGGACATTCATTGCTCTTTGTCTAGATGTGTATGCTGTATGTTAGTACATGCAGTACAGTCGCGAAGATTATACGAAGATTATTAAGTTTGGTCTGTATGTTGTAAAATCGTAAAAGTTGGTCAAAACTTCCCCTCAGATTTAAAAAAAGCAACGCAAGTGTAGCTACAAGGCATGTAAGGGAACTAGGAACTGGCGTCACCGGGAACTGTTAAAATACGGCAACGGGTTTAACCACAACTAGTTTAACATCAAACGATACCTTAATACTACGAAGGCGTTCCCGTAGTCTGCGAAGAGCTTCACTTCGTGAATCGTGACAGTTCAATAAGTACGTTTCATCAACTATATTCAGATACTTGCTGAACATCTCCTTAGCTTCTTGCTGAAATTCTCTGATGACACATTCAGCTGAAATAAATGAGAATAATATCGAGAAAAGTTTAACTTATCATGCAGAATACTGGAGAATTTTGAAAATGCAAAGCAATATCTGAGAATCGAGTATTTAGAAGAGCTTTATAAGTTACGGGATGCAGTTACAAGGTTTGAGAACGGATCTCATTGGTTTGGGTGTGTATGTGGTTGAGTTAGGTGGTCTCGTCCCCCACCCCATACCACCCCCAAATCCATATGGTTAACCCGGTTCATAATTCTTAATCTGTGAGGTATAGTGGCAAGGTATGATAAAGTTTGGAGTTTTCATATGCCCCTCCCCATATCATCTAAAAGTTTCCCCAGGATACTCACCCTCCTCTTTGTATTCTGGTTTGATCATGTCTGCTCTGCTAGCTACTAAGATTATTGTTGGTTTACTGATTTCGGATTTGATTTCTTCGGACATCGCTATGTCGTCCTCTTCACTTGCCTCATAAGCAGCCTTGATATATCTAAGCCACGTAAAAACCTTGAAAGAAAACATATTGATAATACATTTTTATATAAATGCGATATTTTTTATGGATAATTCATTTTAGACCTAACCCTCATGGAGAGTATATGATACTAGATTTAGTGAAGGTTTTTTTTTCAATGAAATGCATCATTTACAAACTCACTGTTATTACTTCATTATGGCTCAGCTTGTCCATTATGTTATTATGATAATTATTTTCTGGTCGGCATCACACATCACATCAGAATTACTTCGAATCTGCACCAAATCTCTATTTCTAGTAATGCTAACTACTTCTAGAATTACACATTACCTCATTCTTTTGTTTATCAGCCATATATTGTGATTTCATTCGTCTGTCAGCCACCGTACGTATTATTTCAAAAACGATCGCGAACACTGCATTTCTGGCTCCAAGAAACATAGAATGTGTGATGTAGAATTCTGATTGTCCAGCATAATCCAAAACACACATCTTTCCTACTCCGGGTAGATCAGCACTGGAAACATCGATACCAGGTGTAAGTACGTAATCGTCCTGTCGAGGAGGTGGAGGGGTCTCTTTGTTTCTCTTAGTGATTTTTGCCTGCCACCAGCCCTGAAAAAATCATGTTTAATTGTCAGTTAGTTTCATTCACAAATAAATCAATCACACAGGTAAACTCTTTTCTCAAAAAGAAATATTGCCCGAAGTATGGACTTTATACCTAGCAAAAATAATTAAGATTTTGATATTTTATTTACCCTTTGAAGAGTTTCTTTCAAGGTTGTTTTTCCAACACCACCATATCCGCAAATATGCAACTTCATCACATCTGTGCTTACACCTGGCTCTTTCATCAAGAGATTGTACTGGTATTCCTGTCACATAATTACAAAAGTAATAACTATAATGTAAGTCGTATATGCAGGTTAAAACATTAATTGTTAGGTCGGTTAAGTCAGCCTATGTCTCTGGACAAAATAGATGTCACTGTTGAATAAAACTTCAAATATCAGTAATTGACAATTTATAACAAATTATCACAGGCTAAACATGTTGATGAAATGAAGGAGATTTCTTTAGGGGAGGGTGAGTGTAGGAGATCTAAACCGTATTTGTAGTTTGTTCAACCTTAGTATGTCTTGAAATCGTAATGTTTATGTGGTGTAGTCCCTTCAACATCAAGACAACTTGTATTTATAGAGAAATCAGGATATTTCATATCAGACGTATACAAATTTTATATGCTTATCTGTGATGTATTAAGTATAATGAATCTATTATACCATGTACCAGCCAAGTTGAACAAAAATATGGAATATATACTCTGGTCGTTCTACGTCACGACATCACGCGTCTGTGTCACGACAACGCGTGTCCGCGTCACTGGTTCTGTTGTGTTCGAAATAGGAGTCAAAAACATTCACAATTGCATTTACTTTTCCCCATTATTCTTTGATGTAACGGGCACTGGTATAATTATGTTATTCTCCAATAGTTTTCTTCATTCAGTCTCATGACCCAAGGGTTGTCACTACGAGTCGTCGCTACGTCACTCGTGTTTTCCTTGGATGAATGAAGAAAAAGTATTGGGGAATAATATCTTAATATCATACCTTTAAGATATATTTCACTGTGGTGCTTTTAGTCATCGTCATCGGCGTGTTCCCTTTCTAATGGTAGGAAAAGAATAAAAATAGAACAAAAAATAGCTTCTATGAAATGTTAAATAACTGAATCAGATTTACCTGAACACACACATATGCACAAACACACGCACACGTATGCGCACACACACACACACACACACACACACACACACACACACACATACACACACACGTTCTTAGTGGAAAAGCTGCATTGACTAGTCCTATTTTCCTTAAATCAGATCACACATTTCTATTTAATTAAGTTACAATTCTAATGTCCAAAGTAGATACGTTTTCACAATGTTTTAGTACAATATCTGAATGGTACTCATAACAGTCAACACTCTCTGGTGTGTAATTTCATGGATCAACAACAATCATGCAAATTGTCCATTCTTTCCTTCACTCCTTAATTTGGGAGCAGGCCATCCAGTTGTCCCCAGTCTTTTGACACCTGCTTTTTTGTACCCTAAACAGTTGCCCTCTGGTCAGTTTGTCCCGTTTCTGGCCTAGGAATAGACTCGTTTCTCTTCTGAAATACTACAAAACGTACCCATGCCATAACCAGGTGTTACTGAATGAATTATTTAAAGCATTTTCTTATTGGCAGTGAATTCGGACTATAGTTATTTGACATGTGTACTAATTGGTGATACATTCTTTTGACACAAAGAAAACATAAATTGCGAGTGTCATGTTGACATGAGGGACAGTATGTCAAAAATTGAAACAATCACAAATGTAAATGACTGTTCACTGTTAGTATGGGTTTTGTATGTGAAAGTAACTGCCGTTCTATAAACGTTTGAACCTGTTTAGCCAAGGACAACAGCAGATATTTGCCATCAAACTGTCACATAAATTTACTGTCATTAAGTTTAACATCCTACAAATGAGACTTTGAACATTTACCAGCATCTCAGTTCTTAGATTATATGATTTGTATCAATGAACAGGTAACGACATAAAATGTATTTTAAAAAATGACGCCAAAGGATTCCCTTGATTGGACCATAAAGATATCTTCTATGTTAGTTTGACCAACTAAGTTGACAATGTTGATGGCATTGATAAATCCACTCTTTGATTAGTGTTGGGACAAATGCTGTGGGCAAAATGACCATGTGGCTGGGGGGGAGGGCACAGACGGAGTAAGGGCTAGGTTCAACTGTGGGTTGGGGATAATAACGGGCCCAGAACCCTTAAGTTTACTTTGAAACAGAAACTGGCTTACTCAAAACTTCTCGACCCTCATTTAATTAACAGTAAGTACGGACGAATACTGGAGATAATTACAGGTTAATCCCTTATGATCACAACACACGTTGTTTCCTAGCATGTATTAAGTCTTTCATTAACATGCTCTGCCAATATTCATTAATATACTCTGCCAATATTCATTATTATATTATAGCATTACCAATTCCAGTGAATTTTGTGACGTCATCGCTGTACATTATTACTGATAATGTACTCCGTTATTGGGCATCGCGGCCCGGGAACGAGCATAACAATACAAGTTTATTTGTTCTGTTTCTTCATACGACTAGGTATTTTTTCGAAATGTATGTTGTTACTTATGATTGTCATTTCCACTGTTTAAAAATACAACGCATTCATGAAACAAATTTGTGTTCACAGCAGTTCATTGAAGTGTATATGTGTGTGTACGTGTACGTATGTGTGTCGCTATGATTAGTATTCAGCTTCCGGGCCGAACATGGCCGACGATGTTCAGCGCTGTGTATATTATACGATGTTTTGCGTTTCTTGGTCTACAAATTCACTGGAATTGGCAAAACTATAAAATAATAACAGTAACGTATGCCCTCCCAGTCCATAATGGACTCAAGCAAACTTTGCACTCCATAATGGGCTCGGCTTTCGCCTCGCCCATTATGTCATTCAAAGTTTGCTTTCGTCCATTATGGGCTGGGAGGGCGTACATTATTGTTTAAATATACTCTGCCAATATTCATTAATATACTCTGCCAATATTCATTTATATGCTCTGTATCAAATCTAACATGACATTACCTTTGTCTTTGATTGTGGTGTACAGCCTTTATCACATAGGAACTTCACCATATTTACTTGTGCATGTTTAGCTGCGAAGTGGATTGGCTGAACCCCATACTGTTCAAAATAATTGTAAAGTGTCTTAATAATAATCCATATTGTATGCTCAAGTTGTCATTACTTGCTATAATGTTTACTGTATTTCTAGGCCTATATGCAAAGTTTACAAAAAGGTGAAAAATACATTTCTGTCATACAGATAGTGAAAATGAGAAAAATATAGTACACAGTATTTACTTTGGAAGCTCTTTTCTCCATAGTCATATTTACATAAATGGAGAAAGATACCTGAATTAGTAGTACTCTTTTAAATTTTAAACCTTCTTGAGAATCAATACCATGATGCTAATGGCAAAGATGAACATTACTTGCTGATCAATAATATTTATGTTGGCAGGTCATATTTATAAAGTAAATTTGTCTAGAACCTTATATAACAAGGATTGTATAAAAGGTATATTCCGCTATGTGCATATGTAATGTTATCAAGTCATACAACCCTCACGTGTGTATACTAAACAATAATAACCTTTCAACCCGGATTTAAGTTTTGCGGACTGAGTTGCCCGAGAAGGGCCCGACTTTAAAAGGAGTCATAAACTAATATTCTGTTATCAAAAACGATGATCTATAATATTCTAGTTCATGAAGTGGAGGTTGATTTTCAAAACATATTCACTGTCAAAGTATTTCATTAATATCATAAAAACTTGTATACTTATAGTAAATATTAATGGATTTTGGTTTATCTAAATATTATATACTTTTAGTGATAACACATTGGCATAAATAAACAAAAATATAACAAATGTATAACTTCGATTCTACCATTTTTATTTTACGAAAGTTCACTTCACTAATAACAGAGATTATGTAAAATTCCCGTTACCTTGTCAACGGCATCTAATTTACATCCATGTTGTATTAAGAACTTAATAACATCTATACTCCCATTACGTGCTGCAAAATGAACTGGTTGTACGTTATTCTGTCGATTGGAATAAGAAAAAAAAATATTGAAATAATCATACACTTATCTGGACATTGAATAGATGAAGTACAATATAACAAGAGTTTATACTACAGAACAATAACAAAACTGAAAACAAATCTGTAAATTGAACTAACTATATAATATAGAACTGACTTGATATAGAATATAGAAGTGCTTTTCATTATGTCTTATTTATTCTTTAACTGTAGTCTAAATGAAATTTATAAAAAATGAAAATAGACATAAAATCGACGAATTTCTTTCAGCAAGGCACATAATATCAAAGTTATTTGTGTTTATATTATAAGTACAGTTAAATCATTTGAACTTATGAAATATGTTGTGTATAAGTTCACATCATGTATCACATTATATATTATGTGTATTACCTTTGACAATGCTTGTAGATCACATCCATTTTCAAACAGAAACTGCACCATATCAAGTTGACCTTTATCAACAGCCCAATGGATTGGTTGCCAGCCGTTCTTCAAATAATAGGATATAATGTATAAATACTTGACTAATTATAGAGTATATTAAGATGTCATCTATACTCTTTAATATCGGAATTTAAATCTATGATGTGTATCTACTTAATACACCTCATTCAAATATTGACCATGAGTCCACTTTTGAAATGGTTTATACCATTGTCTATTGTGTTTAACTAGGAACGGTAAATATAATTACAACTGACTCACTCACACACACACACACACACATACACACACACACACACACACACACGCACGCATGCGTATATATATATATATATATATATATATATATATATATATATATATATATATATATATATATATATATATATATATATATATATATATATATATATATATATATAGTGTTCCACTTTTGGCATGGGTCAATATTATCAAGAACGATAATGTATAATAATCCAGGTCAAAACGTATTCACATCCAAAGCATTATTATCATAAAACCTTATATATAAATATAAGTGGATTTCGTTTTACCTAAATATTATATCATACTTTTTCACTTATCTATACAACATATTTGTAGAAAAAAAATATAACAAATGTATAACTTCTCTACAGCTTTATTTTACGAGGATAGTTAATCTTCACCAATAATAGAGAATATGTAAATTTAAGTTACCTTGTCAACGGCATCTAATTTACATCCATGTAGTATTAAGAACTTAATGATATCTATACTCCCATTACGTGCTGCATCGTGAACTGGTTGTAAAGCATCCTGTCAATTTGATTAGCAAACAAAATACATTTAAATAATCATAGCTTTATCTTATTCCTTAACTTTAGTCTCGATAAAAGAATGAAAGTAGACATAGAAACGACGAGTAAGTGAGTGAGTGAGTGAGTGAGTGAGTGAGTGAGTGAGAGAGTTAGTAAGTAAGTAATTAAAGTGAGTAAGTAAAGAAGTAAAGTAAGTGTATAAGTGAGTGAGTGAGTGAGTGAGTGAGTGAGTGAGTGAGTGAGTGAGTGAGTGAGTGAGTGAGTGAGTGAGTGAGTGAGTGAGTGAGTGAGTGAGTGAGTATGTAAGTAACGTAAGTGGGTGAGTAAGTAAGTAAGTAAGTAAGTAAGTAAGTAAGTAAGTAAGTAAGTAAGTAAGTAAGTAAGTAAGTAAGTAAGTAAGTAAAGTGAGTAAGTAAAGTGAGTGAGTGAGTGAGTGAGTGAGTGAGTGAGTGAGTGAGTGAGTGAGTGAGTGAGTGCGTGAGTGAGTGAGTGAGTGAGTGAGTACTAGTAATTGTTATCATAGTGGCATGAGGTAATAAAGTCACCTTGAACATAAAAAGGATACATTGACAATATTGAGAGGTTACAGTGGGAAAAAAGATTTAATTCTGCATACAGTGTGAGAATTTTGTTTTTCTTCAACTAAGATACAACATTTTATTCTGTCTTAAAAGGTATGTGTGTTTATATCATAACTAAATCTAAAAATCTGTACTTATTAAATTTGTTGTGTCTAGGTTCACATCAAGTATAACATTTTATCATATATTACCTTTCTCAATGCTTGTAGATCACATCCATTCTCAAAAAGAAACTTCACCATGTCAAGATGACCTTTATCAACAGCCCAATGGATTGGTTGCCATCCGTCCTTCAAATAATAGGATATAATGTATAAATTCTTGACCAATTGTAGAGTATATTAAGATTTCATCTATACTCTCTAACGTCAGAATTCAAATCTTTGATGTATATATACTTAGTGCACTACATTCAAATATACACAATGGCTTCAAATTTGAAAATGTTTATACCATTGTGTATTACTATGAATGATAAATATAACAACATAGCATAACATAACATAATACTATACATATATATAATATTAGTGAATTTTGTTTTAACTAGATATGATATCGTTCTTTTTACTTATCTATATAACATATTTCCATACAAAAATATAGCAAATATATAACTTCTCTGCAGCTTTATTTTACGAGAATAGTTAATATTGACCAATAATAGAGATTATGTAAAATTCACGTTACCTTGTCAACGGCATCTAATTTACATCCATGTAGTATTAAGAACTTAATGATATCTATACTCCCATTACGTGCTGCATCGTGAACTGGTTGTAAAGCATCCTGTCAATTTGATTAGCAAACAAAATACATTAAAATAATCATAGCTTTATTTTATTCCTTAACTTTAGTCTCAAATCGATAAAAGAATGAAAGTAGCCATAGAATCGACGATTTTCTTTGAACAAGGCAGATAAAATTAATGTTATGTGTGTTTATATCATAACTAAATGTAAAAATCTGAACATATGAAATTTGTTGTGTAGAAGTTCACATCGTGTATAACATTTTATGTTATGGGTATTACCTTTGTCAATGCTTGTAGATCACATCCATTGTCAAAAAGAAACTTCACCATGTCAAGATGACCTTCATCAGCAGCAGAATGGATTGGTTGCCAGCCATCCTTCAAATGATAGGATGTATTGTATAAATACTTCACTAATTACAGAGTATATTAAGATGTCGTTTATAATATCTTATATCAGAATTTAAATCTAGGATGTATATCTGCTTAATACACTGCATTCAAATATTCACCATGGTTTCAATTTTGAAATGGTTTTTACCATTGTCTATTACTATGAATGATTAATATAATAACATAACATATATATGTAATACATACATACATATTGTATATATAGTTCAAATTTTGGGATAGGTCAAACTAATATTCTGTTATCAAAAACGATGATCTATAATATTCTAATTCATGAAGTGGACATTGATTTCAAAATATATTCACTGTCAAAGTATTTCATTAGTATCATAAATACTCATATAAATATTAATGGATTTTATTTGACCTAAATATGATATCGTATTTTTTTACTGATCTATATAATACATTAGCATAAACAAACAAGTCTTCATGGAAGACATAGCCCCCAAAAGTTCTTTAATTTGTACATTATGTTGCAGGCTGTCAGTTCAAAAAGGACAACAACTATGGCATGGCCTTTAAGGCAATCAAAAAGATACACTGACAACACCTGAAAGGGTTGTTCATTTCTTATCTATTATGTGTAGATCCTTGACAATTTCAGGCACAATTATTAGCATTAATATTTATATTATCTTAATAATTTCAAAATAGGAAGACATAGCTATTTGACCCTGAAGATGAAGGTCAAGGTTAAAAGTCAGTGTGTCATTAGAAAGCTCATCATTTATAACCATGGCGAAGGCTAAGCGTCAAGAGTTATCGACCAAAATGTGAATATTTATGACAAATATGGCCGCCCTTTGGCATTATCATGGGGTTGTGAAACGAAGTGATGTGTATATGCAGACCATAGCATCTGATATTTGTACAATGTTTGGTTGAAATCAGTCCATGCATATCAGGGATATTACATATACACTTTGACAATAATATGGTTATTTGACCTTGAAGATGGAGGTCAAGGTCAAAAATCAATGTGCTATTAAAAAGCTCATGATTGATAACATGGGTGAAGACACTTGAATGAGGGCTCTATCTGTTAAGCATCAAAAGTTATCAACCAAAATGTGAATATTTATGACAAATATGGCCGCTATTTTGCCGTTATCATGGGGGTTGTGAAACGAAGTGATGTGTATATGCAGACCATAGCAGCTGATATTTGTACAAGGTTTGGTTGAAATCAATCCATGCATATCAGGGATATTACATATACACTTTGACAATAATATGGCTATTTGACCTTGAAGTCATGAGCCTTTTAATGGAACATTGACTTTTGACCTTGATCTCCATCTTCAAGGTCGAATAGCCATATTATTGTCAAAGTGTGTGTGTATATCTCTGATATGGATTGACTGATTTCAACCAAACCTTGTACAAACTTTGTATAACATTGTATGTTATGTGCTTTACCTTTCTCAATGCTTGTAGATCACATCCATTCTCAAAAAGTAACTTCACCATGTCAAGGTGACCTTTATCAGCAGCCCAATGGATTGGTTGCCTGCCGTCCTTCACAAAAAAAAGGATATAAGGTATAGATACTTGACTAATTATAGAGTATATTAAGATGTCATCTATAATCTCTCACATCAGAATTTAAATCTATGATGTATAGATACTTAATACACTACATTCAAATATTCAGCATGGTTTCACTTTTGAAATGGTCTATACCATTGTCTATTACAAGGAATGGTAAATATAATAACATAACAACTGAGTTATATATAATATATATATATATATATATATATATATATATATATATATATATATATATATATATATATATATATATATATATATGCATATAGTTCAAATTTTGGAATGGATTAAACTAATCTTTTGTTATCAAAAACGAGGATCTATTATGTTCTAGTTCATGATGTTGATTTCAAAACATATTCACTGTCAAAGTATTTCTTTAATATCATAAATCCTTGTATAAATATTAGTAGATTTTATTCAAACTAAATATTATATCGTGCGTTTAGCATAAACAAACAGGTCTTCATGGAAGACATAGTCCCAAACAAGTATTTCTTGTAGTGACTACAACAAGTTCTTTAGGTTGAACATTATGTCGCAGGCTGTCAGTTCAAAAAGGACAACTATGTCATGTCCTTCAAGGCAATCAAAAAGATACACTGACAACACCTGAAAGGGTTGTTCATTTCTTATCTATTATGTGTAGATCCCTGACAATTTCAGGCAGATTAGCATTAATATTTATATTACCTGAATGATTTCAAAACAGGAAGACATAGCTATTTGACCAGGTCAAAAGTCAGTGTGTCATTAGAAAGCTCATCATTTATAAATATGGCGAAGGCACTTGAATAGGGTCTCTATCTGT
The DNA here is from genome assembly GCF_964340395.1 of Glandiceps talaboti. Lineage (NCBI taxonomy): Eukaryota > Metazoa > Hemichordata > Enteropneusta > Spengelidae > Glandiceps > Glandiceps talaboti. The sequence continues at coordinate 9,835,175 of NC_135567.1, read as the reverse complement.
TAACCATCAAGAGTTATCGACCAAAATGTGAATATTTATAACAAATATGGGAGCCATGTCGCTGTTGTCATGGAGGTTGTAAAACCAAGTGACGTGCATATGCCCTGTATAACATCTGACATTTATACAAGCTTTGGTTGAAATTGGCGCATGCATATCTGAGATATAGGTGGATACAGATGGAAGGATGGATGGAAGGATGGAGCCCGATGTAGTAGCCCACGTCGGGCTTCGCCCTTTGTATATTACCTTTGTCAATGCTTGTAGATCACATCCATTCTCAAAAAGAAACTTCACCATGTCAAGTTGACCGGTACTAGCAGCGAAATGGATTGGTTGCCCTCCGTCCTTCAAATAATATGATAGAATGTATAAATACTAGACTAATTATAGAGTATATTAAAATGTCGTCTATACTCTCTAATATCAGAATTAATACATTACATTCAAATATTGATCATGGTTTCACTTTTGAAATGATCAATACCATTGTATATTACAATGCTAAATATAATAACATAACAATTGAGTTATATATATATATATATATATATATATATATATATATATATATATATATATATATATATATATATATATATATATATATATATAATCTTTAATTTGTATGAACTAAATACACACATTGATGTATTTGCTATACTTCCAATTTTGGAAATAGCCAAACTAATAGTCTGTTATCAAAAACGATGATCTATAGTATTCTAATTCATAAAATGGAAGTTAATGTCAAAACATATTCACTGTCAAAGCATTTCATTAATATCACAAAACCTTGTATAAATATTAGTGGATTTGGTTTACCTAAATATTATATTGAACATTTTTACTTATCTACAATTCACGTTACCTTGTCAATGGCATCTAATTTACATCCCTGTAGTATTAAGAACTTAATGATGTCTATACTCCCATTATGTGCTGCATAGTGAACTGATTGTTCATTTTTCTGTCAATTTGAATAACAAACAAAATGTATTAAAATAATCATACACTTATCTGGATGATGACTAGAGGATGGAGAATATAACATGATTTTATGCTACAGAACAATAACAGAACTGAAAATGTGTAAAACTGAACTAACTATATCAGATAGAACTGACTTTCATTATGTTTCATTTATTCTTTAACTGTAGTCTAAATGAAATTGACAAAAAATGACAATAGACATATAAGCGACGATTTTCTTTCAACAATATGTTATTTGTGTACATTCAAAACATTTGAACTTATGAAATATGTTGTGTACAAGTTCACATCATGTATCAATGTTATCTTATGTGTATTACCTTTGTCATTGCTTGTAGATCACACCCATTCTCAAAAAGAAACTTCACCATATCAAGATGATCTTTATCAGCAGCGAAATGGATTGGTTGCCAGCCGTCCTTCAAATAATAGGATATAATATATAAATACTTGACTAATTATAGAGTATATTAAGATGTCATCTATAATCTCTAAAATCAGAATTTAATTCTAAGATGTATATCTAACAGTCTATTATCAATAACGTTGATCTATGATATTTCATGAAGTTCATGAAGTGGGAGTTAATTTCAAAACATATTCTCTGTCAAAGTATTTAATTCATATTTTCATTTATATAAATATGATATCGTACTTTTTAATTTATCTACTTAAAAAAATTGCCTTAAAAATATAACAAATCTGTAACTTCTACCATTTTTATTTTGCAACGACACGTAGTCGCCAAAAATAGAGATTGTGTACAAGTCACGTTACCTTGTCAACGGCATCTAATTTACATCCATGTAGTATTAAGAACTTAATAACATCTATACTCCCATTACGTGCTGCATAGTGAAGGGATTGTTCATTATTCTGTCAATTCGAATAACAAACAAAATATATTTAAATAATTGTAGACACTTATCTAGCCATTAAATGATGGAGAGACAATAGAATAACATTATATACTACAGAACAACAACAAAACTGAAAACAAATCTGTAACTAACTATATAATATAATATAGAACTGACTTTCATTATGTCTTATTTATTCTTTAACTGTTGTCTAAATAAAATTGACAAAAAAATGAAAAAAGACATAGAATCGACGATTTTCTTTCAACAAGGCAGATAGTATCAAAGTTATTTGTGTTTATATTATAAGTACATTTAAATCATTTGAACTTATGAAACCAAACTTTGTACAAACCTTGTATAACATTTTATGTTATGGGTATTACCTTTGTCAATGCTTGTAGATCACATCCATTCTCAAAAAGTAACTTCACCATGTCAAGATGACCTTTGTCGGCAGCGTAATGGATTGGTTGCATCCCATCCTTCAAAGAGCAAGAAATAATATAAATATACTTAAATAGTTTTATTATTTACAACATTTTGTGAACTACTTCGTAAATCCTGTAATACACTTTCAAGACTTTATTATAGTATCATTTATTTCATTACTAACGTGAAATAAATAAGATTTGTTCTTTAAGTGTAATGCTGTGTATCATTTGTTTGTTTGTTATTTAAGTGTACTGCTGTGTAGTATCATTTGTTTATTTGTTTGTTATTTAAGTGTAATACTGTGTAGTATCATTTGTTTGATTGTTTGATATTTAAGTGTAATGCTGTGTAGTATCATTTGATTGTTTGTTATTTACGTGTAATGCTGTGTAGTATCATTTGCTTGTTTGTTTGTTATTTAAGTGTAATGCTGTGTAGTATCATTTGTTTGTTTGTTATTTAAGTGTAATGCTGTGTAGTATCATTTGTTTGTTTGTTTGTTATTTAATTGTAATGTTGTGTAATATGCATAATATACAATATTCATATACTGGCTTTAGGTCCATTTTTGCAAAGGATCATACCATTAGTATGCTATGATAAATGATGATATTGGATGATGAGGAGAAATTGAATTTGATTTCAAAATGTATCCATTGTCACAGTATACCATACACCTGTTGCCGGTTCCAAGATGCATTGCGCGTCTCTCCATACAATGCCATGTATTCTGTACACACGGAGGGGTTTGCACGCGCTACTCAGGGGATGGTTGTCACATGATGGTACCCTGTGTTTACCCGTAAAATCCCACTCTGTCATCGATGGCGTTCAGTCTTTGTTCTATAAAATCACCCATAGGAGGTCAACATGTCTTACCATCATTTCCTGATGAAAATGTTATTTAAAATGTAATAAAAACAAAACAAGACTAAATGTAACAGCATAAGCAATGTCCTCTCGCGCAATGCATCTTGGAACCGGAAAATCAACTATTTACATATTTAACCCTTGTCCAAATATTAGTGGACTTCTTTTATCTAAGTCTTATATCATATTATGTTTTATCATCTACATTAAACACTTGCTTCACCAACAAAATATAAAGAATATATAGCTTCTAACATATTTTATCGCAAGACAGTAATTCGTATTTACCATTAATCGAAATGATGTATTATTCACGTTACCTTGCCAACTGCATCTAATTTACATTCATGCAGTATTAAGAACTTAATGACATCTATACTCCCAGTATACGCTGCTTGGTGAACGGGTTGCAAGGTATCCTGTCGAATTTAAAATAAGAATCAAAATATATTGAAATAATTGACATATTGTATCTGGACGATGAATAGAAGAACAGTGTATAGATAACGTGCTACAAGGCAATAGCACAACAAATAAGAATTTTGTCAGGAAGTAAGGTTCATTACAACTGGTTATATATCCCTGCCTGCTGTTTGTTTCTGAGTGGCTAAAGACCTCGGGCAAGATTTGAACCACAATTTTGCCTCAGTGAACCCAGCTGTATAATTTGGGACCTGGTAGGATGTAGGTTGCAATGTGGAGGCGCTAATCCTATGCGCTTAAATGGCTGCAATGGATTGTATGCTCCCCAGGGAGTTGAGGAAGACTAAAGGGCCGTTGTGCCATTCTGATCAGAGCCAGGGGTAATAATTGTAAAGTGCTTTGAGCACAGTGTGGGAAAGCACTATATAAGAAACCAACATTATTATTATTATTATTTTTATTATTAAATTTTTTATTACTATATAATATTTATTTAATTATTATTATTATCATCATCATTATTATTATTATTATATAGAATACAGCTGCCTACCGTTATGACTTATTCTTAGTTATGCTATAGTCTATAACAAGTTTACATAAGAACAAGTCTTTGTTGAAGACACAATCCCTCAAATGCTTTACTTCTATTTCACAGAATGGAGACATGATTTAAATCAATAAATACTGAACTTTGACATTGAGTCAATGCCAAAGGTCAATGTCCCCCCCCCCCAAAAAAAGAAGATAAACCTTGCAATGTAGGGATAGACACTTGCATGTAGTCTACATTTATGAACATTTTTAAATATTTGGCAAATCCTGTTTGTTCACTACAAATATAGCTAACATTGAGTAAAATGTGATATGAGCACCAAAAATAATGGAGTTGTATGTGTATTTGGATCTGCATTATCTATAGACATGATCTAAAAGACATTAGTAACACATCGTGACAATTGCTACAAAGTGTCTGCAATATATAAATACTAGCTTTATTTTGTTGGCCTACCCTGTAGATCAAGGTAAAGGTAAATGGTCACTCGTAGAAAAATGCTTGCATGTGATTATATGGGGTTAGACACTTAATAGAGTGTATTTAATGATGTTTTTGAGTTATGTAGTAATACAGTGATTTTTATCTACAAATATGGCTGCCATTCAGTACAAATTATATAAGCACCAAAAATACTGCTTCTATATAGTACTTTTCTTCAATATTACTTGTAAACATGACTGTACGGATATACAGCATCCATGTTGAATGCAGACGACAGCGATCAAAAAATAAGTATGCTATTCTCATTCAGGGCCGCTTATAGTCGCGCTTATACTATTCTCATTCAGGGCCGCTTATAGTCGCTCTAACTGTGTGTTATCACTATTTTAGATGTGTTAATTTCTTGTCTAGACCAATCAGATCTCTCGATGTGCACAATCAATACACTAGCACTACACCAAATGATACATATTCGCATACGAAAACGTTTGCATTTGTAGTAAATATCTAGTGGCATATCCTACTATTCAGACATATGCACACGTATTCTAAGAATTTGGAGTCGACGTATGTTCATAAGAATAGCATGAAAAACGATGAGAAGATGAACCACTTTTACACATAATATTCACATCATATTCTCACCATGAATATCTTAGCATACGCCTATGAATAGGATGTGAATACATGCCTTATGATAGGAATATGGACGTATTTTAACCATAATCAGGGCATATTCAGGGATATGTAAACGTATTATTAACGTAAACTGATGAGAATACTATAGGCATACCCGGCCATATGAATACTCACGAATATCTTTCATACCCGATGCATACATTTGCCTAAATGATTACACAAACACGTTATTAATTAATAATAAGAATAATTTATTAAAGGAGTGTACTCCAGAGGTGATTATCTAAACCATTACAAAACAGAGAAGAAAAGAAATATGTGAAACAATTATCTATATCTAGTTGTCACTTGCTATTTATATGTAGGTAGATATATATATATATATATATATATATATATATATATATATATATATATATATATATATATATATATATATATATATATTGGAATATTGGAATGGGTCGGCTAGGTCCTACCTTTCTCTGAATAACTGATCTATTGTGTTTGCTAGTCTATTCACACGAATGCTGTATTGTGACATCAAGTGTATACTCATAAATTCCCATTCAAGAAATAGTTGCTCATCAATGCAGCGACCTCTACGACAATCTCTTAAATCACTTCCTTTTCGTCAAGTTATTAATTCCTCACAAATAGTTGTACGCCCTCTTTTGATGATCAAAGGAGACATAAGCAATAGCCGGTAAAACAAAAGAATCAGAATAATATGATAAATGATAATGAGAGTGAACTATGCTATTTTGAAACTATCATAATTTGATAGTATTAATGTTTCGGTTGCATTGACACTGACCTCGGTCAACTTCATACTGAAGAATTGAGTTCATTTAACTATAGTGAACTCTTAGCGGCCGTAATATATCGTCTCCGATAATAAGCGATTGCTTTCATTTCTAGTTTAAGTTTTTTTCTTCAGAAAAACAATACAAAAGTTCTTCGAAAATCGACAAATAATTAACAAGCCCTTCCTTCTCTTTAGTTACTGACATAAAATACCAATACTAACAATATCAAAGTTAAAGGCACTGACATGCCCAGAATTACAGCTAGTAAATTGGCTCAATGTGCAAACTTGGTGAAATGCACCGTGGTTGTCTAGCACAACATATGATATATGTAAACTCTTGTAGAACTACATACACACTGGCAGTTTGGTCAGATATTTATATTATTGCCATATCTCTATATGCACATTATGGAAAATTAGTGAAACATTTACACGTAATTCAGTACAATAAATTTAACAATATAACCTGAAGAGAGTGAAGACAAAATATTGGAAACACTAATAGTTTTCGCCTTAGACTTGAAGGGCACAAGCTGAGTTTATAAGTACTTCGGTGTAATTTTTGCAGTATTGTACTTACTGAAGCACACTTAACCACCACCACCACTTGTGATTGACTGAACTCAAACATGGTTGTCATGATATAATTAAAAAAAATATCCGATGATTTCATTTATAATACGTAATGATATAAAAACATGTTCAGGAAATCAGTACTATGTAATCGTAATGTCATGGGAAACGACATGCATTAATATTAACAATGCACTGGAATGTGGTTTGTTAAAGTATTTTCACTTGAGTAATATGCTTACAAACTCAGTTTGTGCCACTTTAAAACACCCTCCCTTCGCTCAAACTTTACCTAAATTTGCTCAAAGCATTTTAGGGCAAATTCAGTTTTACGGCCGGAGGGGGAGGGGAGGGGGGGGGGCTAAGTCATCACTTTTACAAAGCAGATCGGTGGGACGGTTTGACTTATTCCGAGTTTTGCCTCTCCGAATCAAACTAAGCCCCAGGAGCAGTTATTAACCTTGTAAATTTGAAGAAAAAAAATGTTTCAGCTTTGCCGCAATTATGTAAGGTGCATTTACTTATGTACAATTATGTGGCAGGTTATAACCTTCCATTAATAGTTTATCTTTACACACACACACACACACACACACACACACACACACACACACACACACACACACACACGTACGCGCATGTGTAATAAATTGAAAACTGGATAGTGCCCAATAAACTCAAGTAAAAACGTTTGGCTAGAATTTGTCATGTACATCATTATGTCAGCAAATCTACAATGTATACAATATCGTTAAAATTGGGACAATAACATTGTGCTGTAGAATAATTTTTGAATTACTAATTGAGGTGTTGAAGACCATATTCCAGTATTCTTTGGCTATTCAACACCATCGCCTTCGGTAATTATAAACACCCCATGACATACACTTGGAGATTGCTTTTAACGTTTTTTTGTTTTTGTTTTTTTTTAAATAGTAATTGTTTTCATTTAGGGGTGGGGCTTCTTTCGGATGAAGGGCTCACAAGGGGAAAAGTCTGTTTCAGTACAACACAAACAATTCCCGGCACATCCCCAGCCGTAAAAATGAACTCTCCCTTAACATGCAATTCATTGATTGTTCGTTTGCTACACAATGTCATCTAGTTCATCTTGTGTTACTTCCAAATTTCCCATTCCGATTCGTCGTCATCAGAACTCATATATAGCACTGTCTTATAAAATATTATTTTCTTCTTGGCCGATTAACTGTCAACCGTCTCTGTAGTTTCTGCGAAGTAAAAGATGCCATAGTTTAATTATCTTTAGTATTAAGAAAACAATAACAAGTTACACAAATACAACTTTTACTTACTTATCTAAGTGATGATTTTTAGTAATTATGAATTACATTTCCAGCAACAATTACGCGAGAAATGTACCCATATAATTTGGTAATATACTGTATCTATCCGAAACAAAGTAATATAGAAAAGTCCTACTAATGTCTGTGAAACACACTGAACGTACTTACAATGTAAACTATTTGTATATGTTCATGGTCGATTGAATAGGAGTGACTATATTTAGTCCTGAGTGCATGCAGTGTCATCCGATCCGATGTAACTGTATCGCACCAGTACTGATGAAGGTCAACACAGTCAGTTATGGGAAGCCGTTCAGGCCAAAAGTATTTTTTTATTTTAGCTGTAGTATTTTATATTTTTCGTACTTACAAACTAATTTTAACAGTTTATGTACTTTTATTCCATGTTCACATTATTTTAATTGTAATAAGTTTTCATTTATTTGAGAATATTGTTTTACTTTTCGTCAAACCAGAATTTTTTTAAGGATTATATATAATTGAAAGTCAAAATATATTTTTGTTAAAGTTTTTTATTTTATTTTTTAAATTATTAAAAAAAAAATTTTCAACTTTTTTTTTTTTTCCTTCCCAACTTTTTTTTTTGGCCGAGTCTGCTGACAGGAGCCGGTGCAGAGCACGTCGTGCTCGTACCAGGCGCCTGTCACGAGTACGAGGCGTGACCTTTGACATCACGTTCTTATTACCTTCGAAATTGATCGCTCAAACATTATATCAGATCTCAAAACTGTTAATTGACGTGTGATAGTATCTGTTTTTCCAACAACCGCGACTTCAGCCGCGTACGATCCATGTGCAACGGGTAAAGGTATTTCCAATGGGTCAGTCAGGTACTTCTAGTACGAGCGTACATATTGACGTCGACTAGTCTTGCTGCTAGACGTTCGGGCTTTCTTTCGATGCTATAACTATAAGCGAACGAAGTTCGCATGTGAGGGCCTGTCCGATGTTCCATCCTCGATAGCGTTGTTCGGCTGTGTGTCGTATTTTATCGGAAGAACATCCGAGGGCTAGCTGATAGACTAGACGTCGACCTGCTGTATTACATACGTAGACGTGTTGTTCTCAACTTATCATGATATATGCATGTGTACTCAGAACACCAAGAGAATGTATACTACAATGTACGATGAAGTAAACTGATTCTTTACAACACCAACAACAACAACAACAACAACAACAACGATGATGATGATGATAACAAGGCGATAAAAGCTGGTTTAGGTTGATATGTAATACAGCAGGTCGACGTCAATATGTGCGCTCGTACTAGAAGTAGTACCTGACTGACCCATTGGAAATACGCGTTCGCTTTTCCTCACGTTTTTGTTCCTAAAGCTGTTTTGCTCACGCTCACAGTATAGTGTACCATCTTATTTCAATTCTGGTCAGTTTCACAATAATGAATGTAATTGTTATTGATGCAACAAACTTTAGTTGTTTTAGATTAACTACCTTTACCCTTTGCACATGGATCGTGTCCTACGTACTACATCATGTAATTTACATCATACATGCGGTCGATAACCTTAACGTGACGGTGTACACATGTGTGTACGCGGCTTAAGTCGCGGTTGTTGGAAAAAACAGATACTATCACACGTAAATTAACAGTTTTGAGATCTGATATAATGTTTGAGCGACCAATTTCGAAGGTAATGAGAAGGTGTATTTGACGCCGAAACACGTCGTAATGGATGTCGAAGGACATGCCTGTCACGAGCACGACGTACTCGTGACAGGCGCTGGTCAGCAGACTCGGCCAAAAAAAAAAAAAGTTGGGAAGAAAAAAAAAAAGTTAAAATTTTTTTTTTTAGATTTAAAAAATAAAATAAAAAACTTTAACAAAAATATATTTTGACTTTCAATTATATATAATCCTTAAAATAATTCTGGTTTGACGAAAAATAAAACAATATTCTCAAATAAATGAAAACTTATTTCAATTAAAATAATGTGAACATGGAATAAAAGTACATAAACTGTTAAAATTAGTTTGTAAGTACGAAAAATATAAAATACTATAGCAAAAATAAAAAAAATGCTTTTGGCCTGAACGGCTTCCCATAGTCAGTATCACGTCAACACATGGCATTTTCAGTCAAAGTAAATGAATACATGTAAAACGCGCGCTATTTTTGTAAACGTTTCTTTTTTTCTTGAAAGAATGATTACAAACTGTGACTCGATGAATACTGATGCTTTGTTTTAAATTTTTATGATGAGAGGTGTAAAAAGGTAAATAACTGTGACGTACCGAAACTCCTCTCAATATTTTTTTAGGGTCGAATCTTCTATCTTCTTATTCAGCAGGTTCAATCTGTATAATTTGCTGACGATAAATTCTCTTCTGAGTGTTTTCAACAACGTCCATCATTATGGAGCCTACAGATAGTATATATAACACACTAATTACTATATGTAATAGCCGTGTATGTGTTAATTGCCTGTTCAAGAATCAACACATTTATACAATATATATAAACATGAAGTAAAGTAAGATTACAGTAATCTTTTATCAGTATTTTAAAGCCTTCAATCTCGAGGGAAACGGCTCTTTTAATTAACCCAATGTATATTGTTCCCAGGTTTCCGTTTCATTTTCCCTCCTGGATCTAGGAAGCACCGTTAACACTACACTTTTGAAGTGACCCATTTTAATTGCACACAAAAGGAAAAACTCGTTTTTACCTAGGACATTCAATTTTATCAATATCTTGCAAAATACCAGCATATTTACCGGTCTTAGTAATTTTAGAGAAAATGTACTAAAATAAATAGTTGATTTGTAAATGTTACGGAACTTTGTGAATTTGTTCTTTGTTTTTATAGTGTTCGTAAATATTGTACGACATCTCAAATAAATAATAGAATTATAAAAATATATGTATAAATAAATAAACAAATTATTTAATTAATTAATTAATTAATTGATTGATTAATTAATTAATTGAAACCAAAGCCTTCATACATTCGTAATTTGAGACTTCAAGTTATAAGATAACTAAGATAACTTTTTTAAATATTCGTTAAGTTTATTAAATTAATCGATCCACAGATTGGTCTATTGATTGATCTAATTGATTGATTGATTAATTGACTGACTGATCGATGCAGTATCCACAAAATACACATTCAACTGCCAAGTGGTCCTAATGACTTAAACATCCACATATACCACCTCCTCATCACAGTGTAACTGATCCTTTTAACAACCTCCAAATAGCAAACACTGTCTCCTGTGTCTACATCTAGTAGTTCTATCAACCTACTCGTACAGATATATACACATCCATCTTAAAAGACTTTACAATTGATTGATTAATTGGTTAATTAATTGGTTAATTAATTAATTAATTAATTAATTAATTAATTAATCAAATAAGTAAGTATGTAAGTAAGTAAGTAAGTAAGTAAGTAAGTAAGTAAGTAAGTAAGTAAGTAAGTAAGTAAGTAAGTAAGTAAGTAAGTAAGTAAGTAAGCAAGTAATTAACTACTTGGTTGATGATTGAACTAAAATATAGTGAAAGCGTATGTTCACCAAATTCCATACATGTCTATGTTATACGAGATCACTAGATTAATAAAGTGTGCCAGTTTACTAACGGGATTGATTACAACATCAGATACACATATGTTGTATTCCCGCCTTTTCCTAAGTTTTTGCTTTAATACATCAGTTAATGAATATTCAGAAGACATGCATATGCACTATCAGGAGTAAGGTCACGAAAGAGCAAAGTATACTGTACTTTTGTTACACGTCACTCACTTCTATTGTATACGTTCTTCATTTTTCTCAGTCAATGTTACATGATTTAGATAAAATCCAATCATGGAAATGTGCGTAAAAAGTGTCGTGAAAACGGAGACACAATGTATGAACTTCACTTCTGTGTAATTAACCATTTCAAGCATTTTCAGTCAGTCTGCTGTTATGGAATACATATAATGACAATGGTACAAAATATTTTGTCAATTCACTAAAAGAATTTTGTCAACTTACCTACGTGTCTGTCGTTCCTCTATGTCTTCATACGGCATTCGGCACACGACAGCATTGACAGTGCCATCTTAGCTATATCTACCAAACCAGTTACTAGGATGGAATACCTCTGTGATTCTCTCGAAGATCATGAGCGTTCTATCGTTCCGATAATACGTTGAAATTGGCGCGACTACACATAAAAAGACACCTTAACTTAAGCTGCATTATTGTATGATTACCCCATACTGGCATGAACGACCACGCAAACTGTAATTGGAACAAACATGTTTAGACGGCTGGGCGGCCCTTCTCAATTTCAAGGAATTTAGAGCACAAAAATTGCGCCAAAAGTCGTTGACCCATTTTAGCCATCAACGTCTCTGAACTTTGAAAATTTTATAACTAAACTGTGGTTGACTTGATATCAACAAGCTAATGCCGATTTGCTTAACATTGAAATGATCAAAGGTCGTGAACAATACATCAAGAGAAGTATGATTAACTAATCCATACTGAATTTGCTAGCTTTACACTAACAGTGAGTTATAATATCAATGATACACTGATGTAATGCCAAGATGAGTAAATGTGAGGTCTCGGGGCGGGCATAGACCCTACGGTGTAGGGTCTATGGGGCGGGCAACTCCCATAGACGGCTATACGGGGAGGGTCCGCGCGAAAGGGGTCGTTTTTTATGCTGATTGGTATCAGAAAGGGTATACTTTTCATGAAGTGTTGGTATCAGAAAGGGTCTGTAAATTAGACTATGTGTTTCAGCCTGTTTTTCTTCCTTGAAAAACTTCTCTCGTCGCTCATGCCACTTCAGATCTAGGGCCACCTTCCCCTGAAAACCCCTGGTTTTAGTCACGTGCAGCTAGCATGCAATATTCCTGCAAGTGCAACCATAACCAGACACTCAAGTGTGTCTCCAGCAAAACATCCAAGCAAAAATCCAAGAACCGGACCATAATGATCATAATCAACATATAGATGATGATGATGATGGGGTTATCAGATTTGTAGTCCCACCATCAACACAAGACAACAGAGTGAGTGCTAGTGGACTGAGACGGTCACAGCGAACAACGACAGTTCGATTGTACTTAGACTAATTAAAATGGTATCAGAAAGGGTATCCTTTTTTGCATAAAAGTGGTATCACAACAGTTTGGGTTTTAATGCTTGTGATGGAGTTGCCCCCCGGGGGTGAGGTCGCAACACAATATTGACTTTGAACTTAAATTTCACTCATTGTCATCGTAGTTGTTTGTAGTT
>NC_135567.1:9704483-9816983 GCF_964340395.1 Glandiceps talaboti | reverse complement strand
ACTTGTACCCAATGACTAGGGGTATCTCATCACTCCACACACCTGCATGATCGTGTACATTAAAACATGTATCTATCAAACAACCCGGACTAAGTCATCAGAATAAGGGCCCCGAGTATAAGATACCGTAGATAATTCACCACAGGACTATTCATTGTTTGTGGTCATCTTTCATTTTAATCACAACCGAATAATTTTAGAAGAATGTAATGAAGGAGGATTAATGTAAAGAATTGTGTGTACATTTCCCGCCAAGTAATCAATAGATAGGTCATGTTTTGAAACGAAATATTCACTGTATTATTTTTACTATATCATTTATAGGGTGCCAACCTGAACCTCTGACAAAGCAATCGTGATCTGACAGACCAGACAAGCATGTGACGTATGTGACCTTGTGAAAACCCTGGGTCAGGAATACATTAACTTCATTAAAGGAGGCAGCAATGGGAATATCCTTGTAAGTGACAAAGTTCATTTTTCCGACAAGAAATACATATACGATACATATGCACAGTATCAGTTTCTCCAACTCGAATTACATACACAGGACAGAAGGGCATCATGATTTCACATGTCAACACAACTATTAACAACTGATATATACATCTGATATTGCCATATGTCGGTCAGGCATCGTCAGCTTTCTCGTATACATTTGTCCGTGAACCTCACACATAAGAGAAGACAATTCAAAATTCAAAGATGCAGTATGTTATACACAATATATATATATATATATATATATATATATATATATATATATATATATATATATATATATATATATATATATATATATATATATATATATATATATATATATACATTACGGTGTGCATGTGTGTTTGTGAGCGAATTAAGATATAGGTCAAAAGATTTATACTTTTCACTTTTTCAAACAGATTTTTGCAGAAGGACTTGATGTGTGCTGTGGCAAGGTCATCTATATCGTGATATTATTATAAAACTACATCACGAGGTCATACGAAGGACATCTTTGTAGCCATTTTTGTTGCATGACCTACATAGATAGGTCAATGGTCTGTATACTGTTAATACTATTTATTTACATGGTCCAACAATTACTATAACGTCCCAGGCAAAAAGTTACAAAGTGCGTTTAATATGAATATTGTTAAGGAAAAAACTGAAAAAGTGTATCCCAGTGTCTCAGAAACAAAACACTCATTAGGAATATAATGTATGTGACTTTGTTCTGTTGTTTGGTTGTATTGTGTGCACTATGGTTGTTGCATTGTACCTCATTGTATCCCTGTAGCTGTTTTAAATGGCAAACGGTGGTTACTAGCTGTGACTTTCACTGAGGGGTCAACGGTCGGTACTGTGTTTCAGTCTAGTGATGAGGATGGTTGTTGTGCTGTATATTGTGTGCACTATGGTTGTCGCATTGTACCTCATTGTATCCCTGTAGCTGTTTTAAATGGCAAACGGTGGTTACTAGCTGTGACTTTCACTGAGGGGTCAACGGTCGGTACTGTGTTTCAGTCTAGTGATGAGGATGGTTGTTGTGCTGTATATTGTGTGCACTATGGCTGTTCCATTGTACCTCATAGTATCCCTGTAGCTGTTTTAAATGGCAAACGGTGGTTACTAGCTGTGACTTTCACTGAGGGGTCAACGGTCAGTATTGTGTTTCAGTCTAGTGATGAGGATGGTTGTTGTGCTGTATATTGTGTGCACTATGGCTGTTCCATTGTACCTCATAGTATCCCTGTAGCTGTTTTAAATGGCAAACGGTGGTTACTAGCTGTGACTTTCACTGAGGGGTCAACGGTCGGTACTGTGTTTCAGTCTAGTGATGAGGATGGTTGTTGTGCTGTATATTGTGTGCACTATGGTTGTTGCATTGTACCTCATAGTATCCCTGTAGCTGTTTTAAATGGCAAACGGTGGTTACTATCTGTGACTTTCACTGAGGGGTCAACGGTCGGTACTGTGTTTCAGTCTAGTGATGAGGATGGTTGTTGTGTTGTATATTGTGTGCATTATGGCTGTTCCATTGTACCTCATAGTATCCCTGTAGCTGTTTTAAATGGCAAACGGTGGTTACTAGCTGTGACTTTCACTGAGGGGTGAACGGTCAGTATTGTGTTTCAGTCTAGTGATGAGGATGGTTGTTGTGTTGTATATTATGTGCACTATGGTTGTTGCATTGTACCTCATAGTATCCCTGTAGCTGTTTTAAATGGCAAACGGTGGTTACTAGCTGTGACTTTCACTGAGGGGTCAACGGTCGGTACTGTGTTTCAGTCTAGTGATGAGGATGGTTGTTGTGCTGTATATTGTGTGCACTATGGTTGTTGCATTGTACCTCATAGTATCCCTGTAGCTGTTTTAAATGGCAAACGGTGGTTACTAGCTGTGACTTTCACTGAGGGGTCAACGGTCAGTATTGTGTTTCAGTCTAGTGATGAGGATGGTTGTTGTGCTGTATATTGTGTGCACTATGGCTGTTCTATTTTACCTCATAGTATCCCTGTAGCTGTTTTAAATGGCAAACGGTGGTTACTAGCTGTGACTTTCACTGAGGGGTCAACGGTCGGTACTGTGTTTCAGTCTAGTGATGAGGATGGTTGTTGTGTTGTATATTGTGTGCACTATGGTTGTTGCATTGTACCTCATAGTATCCCTGTAGCTGTTTTAAATGGCAAACGGTGGTTACTAGCTGTGACTTTCACTGAGGGGTCAACGGTCGGTACTGTGTTTCAGTCTAGTGATGAGGATGGTTGTTGTGCTGTATATTGTGTGCACTATGGTTGTTGCATTGTACCTCATAGTATCCCTGTAGCTGTTTTAAATGGCAAACGGTGGTTACTAGCTGTGACTTTCACTGAGGGGTCAACGGTCGGTACTGTGTTTCAGTCTAGTGATGAGGATGGTTGTTGTGTTGTATATTGTGTGCACTATGGCTGTTCCATTGTACCTCATAGTATCCCTGTAGCTGTTTTAAATGGCAAACAGTGGTTACTAGCTGTGACTTTCACTGAGGGGTCAACGGTCAGTATTGTGTTTCAGTCTAGTGATGAGGATGGTTGTTGTGTTGTATATTGTGTGCATTATGGTTGTTGCATTGTACCTCATAGTATCCCTGTAGCTGTTTTAAATGGCAAACGGTGGTTACTAGCTGTGACTTTCACTGAGGGGTCAACGGTCGGTACTGTGTTTCAGTCTAGTGATGAGGATGGTTGTTGTGCTGTATATTGTGTGCACTATGGCTGTTGCATTGTACCTCATTGTATCCCTGTAGCTGTTTTAAATGGCAAACGGTGGTTACTAGCTGTGACTTTCACTGAGGGGTCAACGGTCGGTACTGTGTTTCAGTCTAGTGATGAGGATGGTTGTTGTGCTGTATATTGTGTGCACTATGGCTATTGCATTGTACCTCATTGTATCCCTGTAGCTGTTTTAAATGGCAAACGGTGGTTACGAGCTGTGACTTTCACTGAGGGGTCAACGGTCTGTATTGTGTTTCAGTTTAGTGATGAGGATGGTTGTTGTGTTGTATATTGTGTGCACTATGGTTGTTGCATTGTGCCCCTTAGTATCCCTGTAGCTGTTTTAATTGGAAAACAGAATTACAATAGACAAAAACTGATTCCACAAATTACATATTTGAAAGCCACTGTTCATATAAAAATCACCTAAATTTTTATTTTTTGTTTCGTTTCAATTCGTTTCGTTTTGATGCAGCGATTGCCATAAATCCTGTCATCCACTTTAACCAAGTCTCAGCTAGTCTGTGTCAGACATAAGCTGGTGACAAATCACTGTCATCCATTTAACCAAGTCTCAGCTAGTCTGTGTCAGACATAAGCTGGTGACAAATCACTGTCATCCATTTAACCAAGTCTCAGCTAGTCTGTGTCAGACATAAGCTGGTGACAAATCACTGTCATCCATTTTAACCAAGTCCCTGCTAGTCTGTGTCAGACATAAGCTGTGACAAATCATTGTCATCCATTTTAACCAAGTCTCAGCTAGTCTGTGTCAGACATAAGCTGGTGACAATTCACTGGCATCCATTTTAACCAAGTCTCAGCTAGTCTCTGTCAGACATAAGCTGGTGACAAATCACTGTCATCCATTTTAACCAAGTCCCTGCTAGTCTGTGTCAGACATAAGCTGTGAGAAATCATTGTCATCCATTTTAACCAAGTCTCAGCTAGTCTGTGTCAGACATAAGCTGGTGACAAATCACTGTCATCCATTTTAACCAAGTCTCAGCTAGTCTGTGTCAGACATAAGCTGGTGACAAATCATTGTCATCCATTTTAACCAAGTCTCAGCTAGTCTGTGTCAGACAAAAGCTGTAACAAATCAATGTCATCCATTTTAACCAAGTCTCAGCTAGTCTGTGTCAGACATAAGCTGGTGACAAATCACTGCATGTCGTCCATTTTAACCAAGTCCCTGCTAGTCTGTGTCAGACATAAGCTGTGAGAAATCATTGTCATCCATTTTAACCAAGTCTCAGCTAGTCTGTGTCAGACATAAGCTGGTGACAAATCACTGTCGTCCATTTTAACCAAGTCTCAGCTAGTCTGGGTCAGACATAAGCTGGTGACAAATCAATGTCATCCATCTTAACCAAGTCTCAGCTAGTCTGTGTCAGACATAAGCTGGTGACAAATCACTGCCACTGCCATCCATTTATCTAAGACAGGTAACACCTCTGTGAGGATGGCCACACAACTCAGACCTTTTAAATATGTACTGTGTAGGGAGAATCAATAAAGAGGGTTTTGTGGTGTGAGGGTCAGCAATCTCTAATAGTTTGGCCACACAACTCAGACCTTTTAAATATGTACTGTGTAGGGATAGAAAGTAAAGAGGGTTTTGTGGTGTGATGGTCAGCAATCTCTAATACTTTGGCCACACAACTCAGAACTTTAAAATAGGTACTGTGTAGGGATAATTTAGTGTAGAGGTACTGTGGTGTGACGGTCAGCAATCTCTATGAGGATGGCCACACAACTCAGACCTTTTAAATATGTACTGTGTAGGGATAGAAAGTAAAGAGGATTTTGTGGTGTGAGGGTCAGCAATCTCTAATACTTTGGCCACACAACTCAGAACTTTAAAGTATGTACTGCATAGGAATAATTTAGTGTAGAGGTACTGTGGTGTGACGGTCAACAATCTCTATGAGGATGCCATGGCCACACAACTCAGAACTTTAAAACATGTACTGTGTAGGGAGAAACAATAAAGAGGGTTTTGTGGTGTGAGGGTCGCGATATCAGCAATCTCTAATAGTTTGGCCACACAACTCACAACTTTAAAATATGCACTGTGTAGGGATAAAAAGTAAAGAGGGTTTTGTGGTGTGACGGTCAGCAATCTCTAATAGTTTGGCCACACAACTCAGACCTTTTAAATATGTACTGTGTAGGGATAATTTAGTGTATAGGTACTGTGGTGTGACGGTCAGCAATCTCTATGAGGATGGCTACACAACTCACACCTTTTAAACATGTACTGTGTAGGGATAAAAAGTAAAGAGGGTTTTGTGGTGTGAGGGTCAGCAATCTCTAATAGTTTGGCCACACAACTCAGAACATTTAAATATGTACTGTGTAGGGATAATTTAGTGTAGCGGTACTGTGGTGTGATGGTCAGCAATCTCTATGAGGATGGCCACACAACTCAGACCTTTTAAATATGTACTGTGTAGGGATAAAAAGTAAAGAGGGTTTTGTGGTGTGAGGGTCAGCAATCTCTAATAGTTTGGCCACACAACTCAGACCTGTAAAATATGTAATGTGTAGGAATAATTTAGTGTAGAGGTACTGTGGTGTGACGGTCAACAATCTCTATGAGGATGGCCACACTACTCAGACCTTTTAAATATGTACTGCGAAGGGATAAAAAGTAAAGAGGGTTTTGTGGTGTGAGGGTCAGCAATCTCTAATAGTTTGGCCACACAACTCAGAACATTTAAATATGTACTGTGTAGGGATAATTTAGTGTAGAGGTACTGTGGTGTGACGGTCAACAATCTCTATGAGGATGCCATGGCCACACAACTCAGAACTTTTAAATATGTACTGCGAAGGGATAAAAAGTAAAGAGGGTTTTGTGGTGTGAGGGTCAGCAATCTCTAATACTTTGGCCACACAACTCAGAACTTTAAAGTATGTACTGCATAGGAATAATTTAGTGTAGAGGTACTGTGGTGTGACGGTCAACAATCTCTATGAGGATGCCATGGCCACACAACTCAGAACTTTAAAACATGTACTGTGTAGGGAGAAACAATAAAGAGGGTTTTGTGGTGTGACGGTCAGCAATCTCTAATAGTTTGGCCACACAACTCAGACCTTTTAAATATGTACTGTGTAGGGATAATTTAGTGTATAGGTACTGTGGTGTGACGGTCAGCAATCTCTATGAGGATGGCTACACAACTCACACCTTTTAAACATGTACTGTGTAGGGATAAAAAGTAAAGAGGGTTTTGTGGTGTGAGGGTCAGCAATCTCTAATAGTTTGGCCACACAACTCAGAACATTTAAATATGTACTGTGTAGGGATAATTTAGTGTAGCGGTACTGTGGTGTGACGGTCAACAATCTCTATGAGGATGGCCACACAACTCAGACCTTTTAAATATGTACTGCGAAGGGATAAAAAGTAAAGAGGGTTTTGTGGTGTGAGGGTCAGCAATCTCTAATAGTTTGGCCACACAACTCAGAACATTTAAATATGTACTGTGTAGGGATAATTTAGTGTAGCGGTACTGTGGTGTGACGGTCAGCAATCTCTATGAGGATGGCCACATAACTCAGACCTTTTAAATATGTACTGTGTAGGGATAAAAAGTAAAGAGGGTTTTGTGGTGTGAGGGTCAGCAATCTCTAATAGTTTGGCCACACAACTCAGACCTGTACAATATGTAATGTGTAGGAATAATTTAGTGTAGAGGTACTGTGGTGTGAGGGTCAACAATCTCTATGAGGATGGCCACACAACTCAGACCTTTTAAATATGTACTGCGAAGGGATAAAAAGTAAAGAGGGTTTTGTGGTGTGAGGGTCAGCAATCTCTAATAGTTTGGCCACACAACTCAGAACATTTAAATATGTACTGTGTAGGGATAATTTAGTGTAGCGGTACTGTGGTGTGACGGTCAGCAATCTCTATGAGGATGGCCACACAACTCAGACCTTTTAAATATGTACTGTGTAGGGATAAAAGTAAAGAGGGTTTTGTGGTGTGAGGGTCAGCAATCTCTAATAGTTTGGCCACACAACTCAGACCTGTAAAATATGTACTGTGTATAGGGATATAAAGTGTAGAGGGTTTTGTGGTGTGTCTGTGTCAGACATAAGCTGTTGACAGATCACCATCATCAATTTTAACCAAGTGTCAGGTAGTATTTGTCAGACACATAATGTTGTTCTATTCTACCATACCCCATAGTATATGTAGTTATTTGAAGTGGCGATTTGCATCAAATATGTGACCTCCACGAATAGGTTAACTGTCAGTATGAGTGTGTTTCAATGTAGTGATCTCTTGGTTCTATTAATAATGTATGGGGTAATGTTACTGTGCGGAATATATCTCCAGAGAGCTAACATACATTCAAGGTCAGTCCAGTGGATAGCACACATTGCTACAGTCCTTGTATAAATATACTCTGAAGAGAAAAATAGAGAAGTACATTTGTTCTACAACTGGATTTGAGAACAATGCACATCTCCTCAAATTGTCAAAAGCTTAAAAACATTCTTTTCCGCTAATACAACCATTCGTTACATAATGGTTTTCAATTCGACTTGAAACAGTTTATATTTAACTGGTCAATACCAAATGTCTTGATATACAAAAGATTGCCACCTTATTTACATATCAAGCACGGGTCAATACCAAATGTCTTGATAAACAAGAGAATGCCATCTTATTTACATGTCATATTAATTTAAGCACTAGTCAATACCAAATGTTTTGATATACAAAAGATTGCCATCTTATTTACATATCATATTCATTTTAGCAATCACCCTTTATTGTTTTCTCTTTATTATAGACCTTGAGGAGCATGGAGATGTTACTCATAAGGGAACTAGGTGAAAATGCATAAGCAACGGTCATAGACCTTGACAACAGTTCCAAAGTGTAGATGAACGACGAAGACGAGATGGAATAAACATTGAATTCTCTATTTTCTCTTGTTTAACCAATGTCTGTGTCACACACAAGCTAATCACATTGACGTCCATTCTGCTAACCGAATATCGGCTTATATATGTCATGCACACAATGTACATTGTGTATTGTTAGTATGCACACTACGAACTTTCGTGATAGATCTTAATAGTTGTTACAGATGGATATAATTTCTATATTTTCACCATTACAGTTGCTCTAAAATATGTCCATCAAACGAACACTATTTGTTGCCTGGCCCTAGTGTTCCTCTTTGATTTGTCAACATTTTATAAAAAAAAATTGAGTTATTAGAACAGTTTTGCTTGTCATAAATAAAATGTATATGTCGTCCTTGTTACAACCATATATGTAACACATTGCTATTTTTATTTACAATGATATACACATTGCTATTTGTATATTCACAAAGACACAATTACGAAATTTGAAGCTACAACATTGCACTTTTTGACTTTCTGCGATAATATCTATATTCGTCTGAAAGTTTAACATTTTGAATAAAAGATTAGGGAGAGCCTTCCCCGACAAAGATTTTTATATGATAACAATCTAAAATCGGACATTTAATAAAAAACTTAAAGATATTGAGAGAGGGCTTCCCACAACGAAGCGTTTCTATCTAATATTATCGACAATATCAGCTAAATATCTAACACTTTGAATATCTTTTTGACTGACTACTCAGATGAGGGCGGGCTTTTCCCGACCGACAAAGCGTTTTTATTCGACAGTATCGTCTAAAAATCGAACCCTTTGAATGACTTACACAGATTTGAGGTTGAGGTCTGGCCTTCCACGACAAAGAGTTTTTATCCGATAGTATCATCTAAAAATCTAATATTGTTAAAAACTTAGACTACACAGAAGATAGAGGGTATTTCCCGACAAGATTTTCTGTAACCATCGTAAATATTTGACCTTTATCGATAATCCGGTCATGAAATTTTGTGCAATGTCGCGCTTGCATGAGTTCAGCATTCCCGTTAATTTCTTTTATCTCACAGGTTGCAGTGTAGAGAATGCAAGTATTAAATAAGTAATCAAAACAATGCTTCTGTTTTTACTTGTATCCTATACTTCCAGTCTACTTCTGTTTGTTATGTCGACAGCTTTTTTGTTAGTCTGTAAGGTACGCCGTGACGGGACGCCCTCACACATCGGCCAAACCCTCCTTGAGAGGAGGTCGGTAAGGGCAGAACGTCACGACGTATCTTACAGTCTACTTTTTTGTGTGTAACATTCATCAGGAAATCGTTTTTTCAAAATAACGTGAGTTCTATTCGTGGTCGTATGCATGTAGGTACAGTGATGCACTCAATATCTATTGGGATCGTGTCCGTAGAGTGACGCTGTCTGGTAAATGTAGACTATATGGCGTAAATCATCACTTATATTGACACCAAATGTCCATTTTAAAAGATAAAAAAATGAACATGTGGAAAGGGGACTAACATTATTTTCTGAAGTCATTACTAGAGGGCGCTACACTAGGAGAAATGTTTTCTTGATTTCATTGAATTTCTTTGGGATTTTATCATACAGTCGTTGGTGGCGCTGTTTATAAGAAAAATAATTGCGATCATTTCATTTGAATTCATTTTTGTTTTCCACTTACTCTCGGCTATTCAGCTCACCACTGATGGATCGCTTGTTGGCCGGGGTAGACTGGTGGTGGATAGTCTTAGTAACCGAGACTGTATACACAGTTGCCACTTGGACAACCAACACAAATGTGTTCGCTTTAAGTGGTTGCCATTACCAAAAACCTTAGACAATCCGGACAATAATGTGATGTAATGCTACACGTGACCTATGAAAAAACTGGTGAGGTATATGAGCCAATTAGTTTTTATACCTATATTTGATTCAATACAAATTCTGCAATGTTCAGAGTATCATATCGGATATGTAATAGGTATTCTCTGTTACATACACACATATGAATGTCAGTATGATCTTCTCGAACAAGAATGTGCATGAGTCATAAATGACATATTCTTATTAATAATACGTCTGGACATATTGTTCGTAACAGGGGACATATACTCATGAATGTTTGCACTCCCACACATAAATATCCCGAACAAGAATATGTATGAGTTATACAAACATATTCTTATTCATAATACTATTCCAGCGTATTCAGGTTTCCATATTGGGTTTGCCTAAATATTCTTTGCAAAATACTTTAGGGAATATGAGAATGAATATGTATGTCAATTTACCCAACATATTCACTTTAAAATACTACGCATATGCAATATTCCGAAATATTCCGTAATATTCACACTGGCATACGTAAGCATACAGAGATATAAGAATATTTCAGCATACTTCTGGCATACATAAAGTATTGCTGACATATGCTTGTTCGCATAGTACTGAATATGCAGCATTTGGTGCAGTGTAGTATAACATAATTGTGTTTATATCATCAGTACATTTAACATGTGTACACTTTCGAAAGATATTAAAATTTTCACATCATGTATCACCATTTATCTTACCTCTGTCAATGCTTGTAGATCACATCCATTTTCAAAGAGAAACTTCACCACATCAAGTTTACCTGCCTCAGCAGCTAAATGGATTGGTTGTACCCCGTCCTTCAAACAATATGATACAATGTAAAGATACTTAATTAGTATAGAGTATATTGAGAGGTCACGTATGCTCTCTAGTTTTATGTGAAATTTATTTCAAAATGTATTGATAGACAAATATCATTGATATAATTAATTCAAATGTTAGTTTATATTTTTGTAGCTGTATACACGATAAATCAAATCAAATTGATTACTGGGTCCGCACCCAAAAATCAGCGCCCTCAACGGTGATCTATTTTTGTCAGCAAGTATATTGTGGTTGCTTGATCGAAAAATGATACTCAAGTTACAACTAGTACAGTTTTAACATGGTGATGTTCAAAACCAAGCTTCTGTTCAAGATTTCAACTTGTAACTACAACACCTACGGATAAATCAGCGCCCTCAACGGATAACATTGACTGCTAACTGACAGACACAATGCCATTTCAAAGTAAATGCCCAATTTTCAGTAAATATGTCTTTGCTTCCATT
This sequence comes from Glandiceps talaboti, assembly GCF_964340395.1. Taxonomy (NCBI): domain Eukaryota; kingdom Metazoa; phylum Hemichordata; class Enteropneusta; family Spengelidae; genus Glandiceps; species Glandiceps talaboti. The sequence goes on along the minus strand of NC_135567.1, from coordinate 9,805,704 downwards.
ACGAAATAAATGTCCAAGTTGCAGCTAATGCAGTATGCTTTGCTAAAATAACAATATCATCGGGTAGGTAAATGACTAAACACACAAATGTATGCTAATATTCCTAGCAAAAAAAACCACGCCCATAGCAACAGCCAAATGTTGGGTTCTATTGGAAAGATAACATCAATTAATAGACAAGTGAATTTCAAAAAACATATGGAAATATGTCGAGCAACAGGACCACACCAATAGCAACAGCCAACTGATGGTATTTGCAGGGATTAACAGACAAGTGAATAACAATTTATGTAAATATGCCTAGCAACATGACCATGCCCTTAGCAACAGCCAAGTGATGTTTTTATTACCTGTATCACCTGACAAATGAATAAACATTTCACAATTGTATGCAAATATGCTTAGCAACAAGACCATGCCCCCAGCAACAGCCATATGATGATGTATTTTGCAAATATAACAACGGGGATGAATAGACAACCATTAAACATACGGCAAATCATTTATATGTAGCATGGATCAGCATGTGGATAAACATTTTTTTAAATACCTTTACTGTTATGCTAAAATTCCATTGTCGCTATTTTTTCATTACCTTAAAATAAATTGCCTCTATCATCTGGAATAGTTTAAAATGTCTAAATAAACTTTCCAAAACTTGATATAGCATATTCTTTGAGAACTGAATCACAAACAATAAAAAACTTTCATAGTTTTACCTAAATGTAGCCTACATATGGATTAGTAATGAAATTAAAATATTCAGCACACTTACCTCGTCCTTTGCATCCAGTTTGTGTCCGTTGTCAAGGAGATTTTGTAGTTGACTGATATTCCCATCTTTGGCTGCTTGGTGAACGAGTTGCTCATCTTCCTATGGGATGAATTAAATGCAATTTTTCTTATGATCATATACAGGTGGACAGAGTTGTTGTAGTGTAAAATACCATAAACACGTATATTTTACAAGTAGGTGGGGTAGGTAGATTTTTTTATAATATAGATTTGCATGTGTGTGTGTGGCAGTGTGTGTGTGTGTGTGTCTGTATGTATGTATGTATGTATGTATGTATGTATGTATGTATAATGTATGTATGTATGTATGTATGTATGTATGTATGTATGTAAGTATGTATGTATGAATGTATGTATGTATGTATGTATGTATGCATGTATGTATGTATGTATGTGTGTGTGTCTGTGTACATGTGTGTATGTATGCATGTATGTATGTATGTATGTGTGTCTGTGTACATGTGTGTATGTATGCATGTATGTATATATGTATGTATGTATGTATGTATGTATGTATGTGTGTCTGTATGTGTGTCTGTGTGTGTCTAGTTCTGATATGTTTTCCATTGTTTTTCTATATCTATCTATCTATCTATCTATCTATCTATCTATCTATCTACATATCTACCTATCTATCTACCTACCTATAGCCTACCTATCTACCTACCTATCTACCTATCTACCTACCTACCTACCTATCTACCTACCTACCTACCTACCTGCCTACCTATAGTCTACCTATCTACCTACCTACCTACCTACCTATATACCTACCTACCTACCTATCTACCTACCTATCTACCTATCTACCTATCTAACTACCTACCTACCTATCTACCTACCTATAGTCTACCTACCTACCTACCTACCTACCCATTGTCTACCTACCTACCTACCTATTGTCTACCTACCTACCTACATACCTACCTACCTATTGTCTACCTACCTACCTATTGTCTACCTATCTACCTACCTATTGTCTACCTACCTACCCATTGTCTACCTACCTACCTACCTATTGTCTACCTACCTACCTACCTACCTACCTATCTATTGTCTACCTACCTACCCATTGTCTACCTATCTACCTACCTATTGTCTACCTACCTACCTATTGTCTACCTATCTACCTACCCATTGTCTACCTATCTACCTACCTATTGTCTATCTACCTACCTACCTACCTACCTATTGTCTACCTACCTACCTATTGTCTACCTACCTACCTATTGTCTACCTATCTACCTACCTACCTACCTATTGTCTACCTATCTACCTACCTACCTACCTATTGTCTACCTACCTACCTACCTACCTACCTATAGTCTACCTACCTACCTACCTATTGTCTACCTACCTACCTACCTACCTATCTATTGTCTACCTACCTACCTACCTACCTATAGTCTACCTACCTACCTATTGTCTACCTATCTACCTACCCATTGTCTACCTACCTACCTACCTATTGTCTACCTACCTACCTATGTCTACCTATCTACCTACCCATTGTCTACCTTCCTACCTACCTATTGTCTACCTACCTACCTATTGTCTACCTACCTACCTACCTATTGTCTACCTACCTACCTACCTATTGTCTACCTACCTATCTATTGTCTACCTATCTACCTACCTACCTATCTATTGTCTACCTACCTACCTACCTACCTACCTATAGTCTACCTACCTACCTACCTACCTACCTACCTATTGTCTACCTACCTACCCATTGTCTACCTACCTACCTACCTATTGTCTACCTACCTACCTACCTACCTATCTATTGTCTACCTACCTACCTACCTACCTATCTATTGTCTACCTACCTACCTACCTATCTACCTACCTACCTACCTACCTATTGTCTACCTATCTACCTACCCATTGTCTACCTACCTACCTACCTATTGTCTACCTACCTACCTACCTATCTATTGTCTACCTACCTACCTATAGTCTACCTACCTACCTATTGTCTACCTACCTACCTACCTACCTATTTATTGTCTACCTACCTACCTACCTACCTATCTATTGTCTACCTACCTACCTACCTATAGTCTACCTACCTACCTACCTACCTACCTACCTACCTACCTATCTATCTACCTACCTACCTACCTACCTACCTACATTTGTATTCATAGCACTACATACTACTACATACTGGCTTTGTATTCATAGCACTACATACTACTATAGACTGGCTTTGTATTCATAGCACTACATACTACTACATACTGGCTTTGTATTCATATCACTACATACTACTACATACTGACTTTGTATTCATATCACTACATACTACCACATACTGGCTTTGTATTCATATCACTACATACTACTACATACTGACTTTGTATTCATATCACTACATACTACTACATACTGGCTTTGTATTCATATCACTACATACTACTATATACTGGCTTTGTATTCATAGCACTACATACTACTACTACATACTGGCGTTGTATTCAAAGCACTACATACTCTACATACTGGCTTTGTATTCATAGTACTACATACTACTACTACATACTGGCGTTGTATTCAAAGCACTACATACTACTACATACTGGCTTTGTATTCATAGCACTACATACTACCACATACTGGCTTTGTATTCATAGCACTACATACTACTACATACTGGCTCTGTATTCATAGCACTACAAACTACTACATACTGGCTTTGTATTCATAGCACTACATACTACTACTACATACTGGCGTTATATTCACAGTGCTACATACATGTACTACTACATACTGGCTTTGTATTCATAGCACTACACACTACTACGTATTGGCTTTGTATTCATAGCACTACATACTACTACATACTGGCTTTGTATTCATAGCACTACATATTACTACATACTGACTTTGTATTCATATCACTACATACTACTACATACTACTACATATTGGCTTCGTATTCATAGCACTACATACTACTACATACTACTACATACCGGCTTTGTATTCATAGCACTACATACTACTAGATTCCCTGATCCGATTTGAAGTTATTGGCCAGGTTAGTTAGAAGGGGCATCGGGTGTGTCTGAGGCCTAAGTAAACGAATTTAGGTTTTTTTATCCTACAGTGAACTGTCATCTCGTCCCTAAGAGTGTTTGTACTGACAACATTACTTCCGTGCAATGTGCAGCAAATTTCCTGGTATGAGGTCAAACGTCATCATATTGAATACTTTGAATACAGGTGTGGGTTTCGGCGAAGTCATAGAATAGTGAAAGTGGGTTATGATTCAGTTGAATTACCAACTTTACTAGCGCCAAAATGTGTACCAACTTAGTCCTGCTTGCATACGGAGTAAGTCGTCCCTTCCTGCGCGCTCCGAAACGTGTGCACCGTCTGCAATTGCAAGCAGGACTACCATAGCACCAACTACGGTACACTGGTATGTTATGTTTTCACTCCTACACTTGTGTGTGCACGGGTTAGATGGTGTGCACTGTTTCGCTTATTGACAGGAAATGACAACTCATTCGTGGTAATGGTAATTAAAATAAGTACTCGAATATAGTGATATAAAAATCAAAATTCGGACGCCATTATATATTTAATAGCGATGAGGCTGGGTTAACCAGCTAAATAAGGGGAAAGAACACACTCATATTTGTCATGCGCAGTTCGATGTTATGTATGTTGACAACAATGGGGCTGATTATATGCAACAATGAAGATGCGCAATTCTAAAGTTGTTGAAAAGTTGTGCGATACCGAAATAGTTTTTGGAATGATTTCTTACTGTTAGCCTTGGCATTACTTGTCCTTCTTCTACACACCCTCTCAAATCGTTGACTCTTGGAAACGTTACTGGTTTTTTTCTGCCAGGTGGACGTGGATTCGAGTCGACTCACGTTTCCTAAGGTGGAGAATGGCTTCCTGGTATAAGGTCATCTTTTACTTTCAATATAATTCTTTTGAATAATTTACATACTCTGGTGTGGGGAATCCCCCTGTCTTGTTTACACAGTCTCGTCGTTTAGGGCTCACTTCAGACAACGAACAGGACAGACTGAGAACTCGACAAATTACAGAGGTGGTGAAATGCAATGAACGACGTGCCGAAAGACGTAGCGTATGCATGTAGATCTACGCTACGATGTGATAGTTCATAGGGGTAAACCAATTGATACAATGATAGGGGGTGGGGGGAGAGGAGTAAGCTGGAAGAATTGGACCTCATTTTTTAAAATCAGTTTGTCAAGGCCTATATATTCAAGTAAGATTTCTGTCATTAGATCAGTCCGACCTCCTTTAAGTTGGTATGCGATAAATTACATGAATAATACCTGAACAATATGGGGGGGGGTAGACTTTGACTATTTTTTTATTATGATCATATACAGGTGGACAGAGTTGTTGTAGTGTAAAATACTATAAACACGTATAGTTTACGATTAGGTGGGGTAGGTAGATTTTGTTATGCTATATATATATATATATATATATATATATATATATATATATATATATATATATATATATATATATATATATATATATATAATATATATATATATATGTGTGTGTGTGTGTGTGTGTGTGCGTGTGTGTGTCAGTGTCTAGTTCAGTGGTGGTTACGGTGGTGGCAGTGGTGGTGGTGGCAGTGGTGGTGACGGTGGTGGCAGTGTTGGTGGCAGTGGTGGTAGTGGTGGTGATGGATGTGGTGACAGTGTTGGCAGTGATGGCAATAGTGGTGGTTGAGCCATTTGATTACTTATCCTACAAAATCAATTTTACATTTAATGGGTCTGTGTCTACTGAATGCAAATATTCGAGAGAGAAAAAATGGCATCAAATTGAAGAATAGAATTTCGGTATTGTAAATGCATAACACTGAAATAACGTAAACTGTCAACAAAGAACGATTTTTTCTTATGTAACTACATACTACTATATACCGACTCTGTATTCATATCACTACATACTACTATATACTGACTTTGTATTCATATCACTACATACTGACTTTGTATTCATATCACTTCATACTACTACATACTGGCTTTGTATTCATAGCACTACACACTACTACATACTGGCTTTGTATTCATAGTACTACATACTACTACATACTGGCTTTGTATTCATAGTACTACATACTACTACATACTGGCTTTGTATTCATAGTACTACATACTACTACATACTAGCTTTGTATTCATAGCACTACATACTACTACATACTAGCTTTGTATTCAAAGCACTAAATACTACTACATACTGGCTTTGTATTCAAAGCACTACATACTACTACATACTGGCTTTGTATTCAAAGCACTACATACTACCACATACTGGCTTTGTATTCATAGCACTACATACTACTACATACTGGCTTTGTATTCACAGCAGTACATACTACTACTACATACCGATTTGAAATTTATTGTGCTTTCCGAAACATTTTCAATTTTGGCCAGTTTAGTTAGAAGGGGTAACGGGGGTGTCTGAGGCCTAACTAATAGAATTTAGGGGTTTTTATCCTACAGTGAACTTTTCATCTCGCCCCTAAGAGTGTTTGTACTGACAACATTACTTCCGTGCAGTGTGCAGCAAATTTCCTGGTACAAGGTCAAACAGTACGTCATCATATTGAGTATTTTGCGGATACAGCTGTGGGTTTCTGCGAAGTGATAGGATAGTGATAGTGAAAGTGGGTTATGATTCAGTTGAATTACCAACTTTACTACCGCCAAAATGTGTACCAACTTAGTTCTGCTTGCATATGGAGTAAGTCTTCCCTTCCTGCGCGCTCCGAAACATGTACACCGTCTGCAAGCAGGATTAGCATATCACCAACTACGGTACACTGGTATGTGAAGTTTGCATTCCTACACTTGTGTGTGCACGGCTTCGATGGTGTGCACTGTTTCGCTCATTGACAGGAAATGACAACTCATTCATGGTAATGGTAATTAAAATAAGTACTCGAATATAGTGATATAAAAATCAAAATTCGGACGCCATTATATATTTACTAGTAATAGCGATGAGGTTGGGTTTACAAGCGAAATACAACGTATGGGGAAAGAACACACTCATAACTGTCATGCGCAGTTCGATGTTATGTATGTTGACAACAATGGGGCCGATCATATGAAGATGCGCAATTCTAAAGCTGTTGATAAGTTGTGCGATACCGAAATAGTTTTTGGAATGACTTCTTTCTGTTAGCCTTGGCATTACTTGTCCTTCTTCTAGACACCCTCTCAAATCGTTGACTCTTGGAAACGTTACTGGGTTTTTTCTGCCAGGTGGACGTGGATTCGAGTCGACTCACGTTTCCTAAGGTGGAGAATGGCTTCCTGGTATAAGGTCATCTTATACTTTCAATTTTAATTCTTTTGAATAATTTACATACTCTGGTGTGGGGAATCCCCCTGTCTTGTTCACACATCCTCGTCGTTGATGGCTCACTCCAGACAACTAGCAGGACAGACTCAGAACTTGACAAATTACAGAGGTGGTGAAATACGTAGCGTATGCGTTCAGATCTACGCTACGATGTGATAGTTCGTAGTGGTAAGCCAATTGATACAATGATAGGGGGCGGGGCGGGGCGGGGGGGAGAGGGGTAAGCTTGAAGAATTAGGCCTCATTTTTTAAAATCAGTTTGTCAAGGCCTATGTATATTCAAGTACAATTGCTGTCATTACATCTGTCTGACCACCTTCAATGTGTGTGTGTGTGTGTGTGTGTGTCAGTGTCAAGTTCAGATAGTTATGTTTTCCGTTGTTTTCCATATGGTCTCTGTGTTATTGATATCTTCTCTTGAGATATACAGTCATTAAAGATTGAAAGAACAGTTTTATAACTTTTTAAGTTGATGTCAGTTTCCACATCCACTATTTCTTGTGATTTTATTTCTTTCTCGAATACGTACAAAAAGGCGTAGGGGGTCGGTAGTGAAAAAATAGGTGGGGTCGGGTAACTGGAACCAAACAATTTTTTAGGCCTAATCTTCAACTGTCAGGCCAGAAGATTTATGTTTTTCCCAGTTACAAGTAGCCCCCCCCCCCCCCGGATAAAAAAGTTGACCACAAATTCAAACATTTAAAGATTATAAAACCATCAAATCTCCAAATTGACTGGTACCAATCTAGTATATGAACCATACAACAGTATTAGAAACTAGTTTATGTTGCTTTAATTTTTGTCAACATTTGATACATTTGTAAGGACCAATTCTGATAGAAAGAGTTGTAATAAGTCTCCCATAGATTTATGATGTGGTATGAGATATCCTGAGAAAACTGTGGAACCGAACACGAACCGTAGTGAAGCTTGGTGTTATTACTTTTTTAAAAGATACATTTGGGTAGAACAAAGGAAATCTCTAGAAAGAATATTAAACTCTATTGAATTGAATTTTTAATCTGAAAATAGGTCCTTTACTCTCATACAGTTATACCTGCTTCCGGGACTACGCTAGGCGAGTTAGCGTATGAGCTGAGGTCAGTGGAACGTCGGGGTTCGAACCCATTCAGGGTTTGATTAAATTTACCACCCTGTAAGTAAGAAGCATGCCGTTCAGTTTGACTCTACCGAACAGCACAATTTCTTCATGGGTAGTCCGGTTTCCTCCTGAATTAACACTGTCCCCATGAGGCGATAGTCCCCACTGGATGTTTTGGGAGATAAGTGTTTATACTTGAACAACTATCCACTATAAATAAAGATTAAACACAACAAATATAAATGAAAACGTCTCATTCACATGCTTTCTATCTATCTATCTATCTATCTATCTATCTATCTATCTATCTATCTATCTATCTATCTATCTACCTACCTACCTACCTACCTATCTCTATATATCTATCTATCTATCTATCTATCTATCTATCTATCTATCTATCTATCTATCTTCCAGTATGTCTGTATCTGTCTTTATGTGTCTGTCTGTCTGTCTGTCTGTCTGTCTGTCTGTCTGTCTGTCTGTCTGTCTCTGTCTGTCTGTCTCTCTGTCTCTCTCTGTCTCTCTCTGTCTCTCTGTCTCTCTCTGTCTCTGTCTCTGTCTCTGTCTCTCTTCACATTAAATTTTTTGTTTAGGAAAACATCTATGAGAGACAATACAGTTAATTAGAAATGTACTATAGTCATTTAGACAATCTCTTTCCTTCCAAACAGAGTGAATGGTGAAAACCTGCAATGACCAACAAGGGGCGAGATCAATGGTTCAATGTAGGATAAAAAACTAAATTATTTTCCTTTGAGGGTTGTGGCAGTGGTGGTGGTAGTGGTGGCGATGGTGGGGGGCAGTGATGGTGGTGGTGATGGTGGTGGTGGCAGTATTAGTGGTGGTGGGGGGCAGTGATGGTGGTGGTGGTAGTGGTGGCAGTATTAGTGGTGGTGGTGGTGGCAGAGGTGATGGTGGTGATTGTGATGATGGTGGTGGTGGTGGTGGCAGTGGCAGTGGTGGGGGTGGGGGTGGTGACGATGGTGGCAGTGGTGATGGCAGTGTTAGCAACGGTGGTTTCAGTGGTGGTGGTGGTGGTGGTATTGGTGGTTACAGTGGTGACGGTGGTGGTGGTGGTGGCAATGGTGATGGCTGTGGTGGTGGTTACGGTGGTGGTAGTGGTGGTGGCGACAGGCGTGGTGGTGACAGTGGTGGTGGTGGTGGTGGTGAGGGTGGTGGCAGTGGTTGTGGCAATGGTGACAGTGGTGGTGTTGTTGTTGGTGGTGGTGGTGATGGCATTCGTGGTGGTGGTGGTTACGGTAGTGACAGTGGTGGTGGTGGTGGTGGTGGTGGTGGTGGTGGTGACGGTGGTTGTGGTTACGGTAGTGGCAGTGGTGGTGGTGGTGACGGTGGTGGCAGTGGTGGTGATGTAGGTTATGACAGTGGTGGCAGTGGTGATGACAGTGGTGGTGGTGGCAGTGGTCGTGGTGATGGTGGTAGTGATGGTGGTGACAGTGGTGGCAGTGGTGGTGATGGAGGTGGTGACAGTGATGGCAGTGGTGGTGATGGCGACAGGGTGATGGTGGTGGTGGTGGTGGTGGTGGCAGTGGTGGTGATGGGGACGGTGTTGGTGACGGTGGTGGTGATGGTGGTGGCAGTGGTGGTGATGGAGGTGTTGACAGTGGTGGCAGTGGAGGTGGTAACAGTGGTGGTGATGGCGACAGGGGTGATGATGGTGGTGGTGGTGGTGGTGGTGGTGGTGGCAGTGATGGTAGTGGTGGCAGTGGTGGTGGTGGTGATGGCGGTAGTGATGGTGGTGACAGTGGTGGTGACGGTGGTGGCAGTGGTGGTGATGGAGGTGGTGACAGTGGTGGCAGTGGTTGTGATGGCGACAGGGGTGATGGTGGTGGCAGTGGTGGTGTGGTGGTGGTGGTGGTGGTGGTGGTGGTGGTGGTGGAGGTAGTGACAGTGGTGGTGATGGCGACAGGGGTGATGGTAGTGGCAGTGGTGGTGGTGGTGGTGGTGGCAGTGATGGTAGTGGTGGCGGTGGTGGTAATGGTAGTGGTGGTGGTGGTGGTGGTGGTGGTGGTGGTGGTGGTCGTGGTGGTTGAGTCATTTGATTTCTTATCGTACAAAATCAATTTTACATTTAATGGGTCTGTGTCTACTGAATGCAAATGTTCGAGAGAAAAAAAATGACGTCAAATTGAAGAATTGAATTTCGGTATTGTAAATGCATAACACTGAAATAACGTAAACTGTCAACAAAGAACGATTTTTTTCTTAACTACATACTACTATATACCGACTCTGTATTCATAGCACAACATACTACAACATTCCGATTTGAAATTTATTGTGGTATCCGAAACATTTTCACTTTTGGCCAGTTTAGTTAGAAGGGGTATCGGGGTTTGTCTGCGGCCTAACTATAGAATTTAGGGGGTTTTTTATCCTACAGTGAACTGTCATCTCGACCCTAAGAGTATTTGTACTGACAACATCACTTCCGTGCAGTGTGCAGCAAATTTCTTGGTACGACGTCAAACGTCAAATTTCCTGGTACGACGTCAAACGTCATCAAATCGAATAATTTGCATACAGGTGTGGGTTTCCCCTTACCCAGCCTCATCGCTATAAAATATATAATGGCGTCCAAATTTTGACTTTCATATCACTATATTCTAGTAATATTTTTGATTACCATTACCACGAATGAGTTGTCATTTCCTGTCAATAAGCGAAATTGTGCACACCATCCAATCCGAACATATACAAATGTAGGAATGTAATCTTAACAAGTAATACACATACCAGTGTTGTTGGTGATATGCTAGTCCTGCTTGCAGACGGTCCGCACGTTTCGGAGCGCGCAGGAAGGGACGACTTACTCCGTATACAAGCAGGACTAAGTTGGTGCATATTTTGGCGCTAGTAAAGTTGGTAACTCAACTGAGCCCAACCGGTTTTCACTATCCTAAGACTTCGCAGAACACACTCATAATTGTCATGCGCAATTCGATGTTATCTATGTTAACAACAATGGGGCTGATTATATAAAACATTCAAGATACGAAATTCTTAAGTTGTTGAAAAGTTGTGCAATACCGAAATAGTTTTTGGAATGATTTCTTACTGTTAGCCTTGGCATTACTTGTCCTTCTTCTACACACCCTCTCAAATCGTTGACTCTTGGAGACGTTACTGGGTTTTTTTCTGCCAGGTGGACGTGGATTCGAGTCAACTCACGTTTCCTAAGGTGGAGAATGGCTTCCTGGTATAAGGTCATCTTATCTTATTGATAATTCTTTTGAATAATTTACATACTATGGTGTGGGGAATCCCCCTGTCTTGTTCACACAGTCTCGTCGTTGAGGGCTCAATTCAGACAACGAACAAGACAGCCTCAGACAGCACACAAATTTTTAATTCGTAGTGTATGCATGATCTACGCTACCATGTGATTGTTCGTAGGGGTAAGCCAATTGATACAATGATAGGGCTAGGGGGCGGGGTGGAGAGGAGTAAGAATTGGGCCTCATTTTTTTAAAATCATTTTTGTCAAGGCCTATATATTCAAGTACATTTTCTGTCATTAGATCAGTCCGACCTCCTTTAAGTTGAAATACATGAATAATACATGAACAATATGGGGGGAGGGGGAGGGGGGCTAGCCTTTGACTAAACTTAACTGAATTAGTCGACTGATATCGCAAAAGCGGGAAATTCCTATAGCTACGGCTTAGGACTGCCAATTGGGATGATACGAAAATTCTTAAGTTCACTTAGGGTACATGTCCCCCCCCCCCGGGGGGGGGGGGTACATGTATAACTACACAACATACATTATAGAGCTCATAGGTGGGGAGGGGGGGGATTAATCCCCTCGCTACCTGCCCGATCCCTGTTTGGTATTCAGTGCAAAGAAAAATTTATTTTAGTTGGCTAAACAAAAACAAAATGTTACTGTTAACGCATGGTGTTAACAATAGAACTATTTTTTGCTCACTACATATACTGACTTTATAATTCATAGCACTACATGTACTACTACATAGTTATTTGAAATTGATTGTGCTGTCTGGAATATTTCAATTTTGGCCAATTTAGTTAGAAGGGGTGGGTAATTTGAAGCCCTAAGCACCTTTAATCCACTCTTGTGTTAAACAGCGCCCACTAGCGACGAATATGAAGCTACCGCTATATTCACATTGAGCGTAGAGGTCAACTTTTGAAAGTGAAGATGAATATGAATATTCATATTCATCTTCACTTTCAAAAGTTGACCTCTACGATCAATGTGAATATGATGATAGCTTACACCTCATCATCAGATTCGAAGTACTTCCGAATGGCTACGAACATGCGTTCGGCAAATCACATATCCTTCATTGGCAGGTTGAAATCATGTGATTGTAATTACTTTTCACTTGATTTGCCTGGATTTGCATGCTCTCTTGTTATTTTTGCCAGAGTATCCAATTTGCACCATGAATTATTGTTGTCATGGACCATTATTTTTCACAATCGATTGCGTTGACCGATCCCGATCAATGGAACTACACACATTGTGATAATTGTGGTCTTGACAACACTATATTGTGTAAATTTCACCAGTGTAAGTGTTAAGTAGGGTTTCAAAGATAGCAGCACTGCGGGAAATCAAAACACACCCAGCCAGGCTGTATTTTATTACATTACTCATACATTTTTTTTGTACACCCAAATATTGATATTTCATTTTCAAAGATATGGGAAAGGCATACTAAACATCCAAATTAGTTTTTTATATGACAACAATAATTCATGGTGCAAATTGGATACTCTGGCAAAAATAAGAAGAAAGCATGCAAATCCACGCTAATCAAGTGAAAAATAACTACAATCACATGATTTCAACCTGCCAATGAAGGATTTGTGATTTGCCGAACGCTTGTTTGTACCCATTCGGAAGACTTCGAATCTGATGATGAACGTGTGAAGCAATCATCATATTCACATTGAGAGTAGAGGTCAACTTTGAAAGTGAATATGAATATGAATATGATGGTAGCTTCACACTCGTCACTCGTCCCTCAAGCGACGTGCATTTCCTTTTCAACTTTGACCTTTTGAGCTCTGAGTGAAAGACGTGAAATGTGCAGCTATCGAAATGTGAAAGAACTAGACTAGGACAGACCCAGAGTCGCATCGAATGTTGACTTTATCAACCTGTAAGTATCTCATTAACTAAATCATTATTCATAGTTTAATAATTTCGACACCCTCTGCATTTGTTGAGGTATGCTTGCCCACGCGGTGTGTGCTACTCGTACTCGCGGGACATACAGTGCACACATACACTATTTATAATAATTATGCACTAAGCTTATGTGTTTGCGATTGACTTCGTCCCAATTTCAAGTCGTCCCCGTTCAACTCACCCCATTTTCAACTCGCCCCAACAACACTAGTAAACTTTTATAAATCTAAACGATACATGGACTGGAAGTACGGGACCGAAAAATGTACATGATTTTACCTACGTAGCGTAGCAAATATGCCAAAATGTAACATTTCGTAGCAGAAAGTGGTGTGGGTTTTCGCTAAGTGTTTGCTAGATCTAGTACTTATACTAGCACAACAACTTACCTCAGTCATGGAATATCACTTTACACATTTACAACCCAAATAAGAAATAATAATGATAATAATCAGGGCCCAGGCAGTGATTGGGAAGTCTCAAAACACCAATGTGACAATGGCCCCATTCCAGCAAAAATGAATGGGCCATTTTCAATTTCAATGGGCCATTCAGAAATTCTAATGGACCCAAGTTAGCATTCATGATCCAACAATATTTAAAATAGTTAAAATGAAGTAACCATCAATTCTACATTTTTATTGACAAAATATGAGCTCACACATAGGGAGGTTTCAAATGTGAAAGATGCATCTTTCAATCACAGGTCATTACATAACAGTTAACTATTATAGCAAAATCCAAACAATGATGAGCACAGGGATATATGAGTCTCTATTTAACAGAGGTTTTTATTAGCCTCTTTTTGTCATGAAATTTCCTGAAAGATTCCTCAAAGTTGTGGTCTTTGAGACCTTTACCCTCAAGTCGAACTCGTAATAGTCTCTCACAATGTAGTGGTGAGAGCCTGTTTCTCAGCTTGGATACCACTAATATCTTTTTCGGAAGCATGTTTAATACAGTAAACGCACGTGTTTGCCAGCCAGAAATGACACGATCGCGATGTGGGGGATAATTCATCCATATAGTTACATTGTTTCTAAATTATGTATACGAGTAGTACGTAAAATGAGACTTTATAGTATAGTAACGAGTTACTACGGAATGAATTGTGAGCTAGAATTGCCAACATTCGTTATTTCTGATAGGGCCTATAGGGGTACGAAAGTAAAAGTGTTCTTATGTAGTCACATGAAAATTAAATACATAAATAAGTAAAGTAATATTTCTGCTTGTTATTGTTTGTACAGTTGGGAAGCATGTTCAAGTCGCGAACCGTAAGTCTGTACCCAATCTGATTAAAATCCGATGTGGTGAAAGCGGCTAGATCGCGGCGAACACTCCGAACAAAACAAACGTCACAACACGATGAATAGAGGTAAATAAGGACATCTAGCCGCTTTCACCACATCAAATTTTAATCAGATTGGTCCGTACCGTATGAAGCCATGCAACCGTTGTAAGCCTGACACGGAAAAGTGGACATCGCGACAGTAGTTTTCTGTGGTAGCGATTTGAGTTGTTACCTACAAGATTAGTAATTGTGTTGATAAATTTATGCTTCAAGTATTTATTCTAAAACATCGGTGATCATAATCACTGATCGTAACATTCATTCAAGGAGTTGACATCTTTTCTCAGGCATGATGAACGCAGTGACTGTCAGGCGAAAGATTAAACAATGTGTAAAATATTTGTTATAGTACGTACAATAACAAACTTTTTTGCATTTTTTGCATCTTTTTGCAATGTATTGAGTTATGAATATGGATTGGTATATGTTATTTCACATTATTTTTTCAAGTAGAAAAACACAGTGAAGCTGTTTTATCAAATAAAAATCCAAAATAAATACCAAATTCTCATCCATATGGCCACTTTGATAGACATCATTGCCTATGTGTGCTAGTATAGCTATAAGACTACATGTATAACTTATAGTCTTAGTACAAATATTAAACAATGTGTAAAATGTTTGTTATAGTACGTACAATAACAAACTTTTTACACTTTTTGCATCTTTTTGCAATGTATTGAGTTATGAACATATACTTGGTATATGTTATTTTGCATTATTTTTTCAAGTAGAAAAACATGGTGAAGCTGTTTTATCAAATAAAAATCCAAAATAAATACCAAATTCTCATCCATATGGCCACTTTAACAAAAAAACTAAGTGTTTCCAATAACTCAACCTACCCTAGTTTATGCTCTTAAAACAAAAAAATAAGAAATTCTTTGTCTTCTTTGACCTTCATCTTCATCTGTTTTCTTTCCCCAGCAATGCCTGTACATGTCGTCAAACTCACAGAAGGGGTATTCGGACCAACAGTTTGTTAGTTGACAAAGACTGAAGTGTGCAGTTGAAAATTTCAGGTAAATTTCAATATAACATTTTGTTTGCTTTTGAATCAAAGTAATATTTTTCAAAAATAAAAATAATTAAAAAGTAAAAGTATGATGACATGAAATTCTGACCTTGTGTACCTACCTTATCATCTAAGGTCATGTTATCGAAAACACACATTATTTTTTTTTTTGCCTTATTAGAAATTGATGTGTGCTAATATTTGTCAATTAACATTAACTAAATTTGTAAAGACAAATACCTGAGATTGAAACATGGCTCATTAACCCTCTCTTCCCTGACTATTTTACAGATTAATACAGACCAGAACAAGAAAGTATAAAGTTTATACCAGGAATACTTCCAGGAGTAACACAGACCAGGATAAGAACATACAAAGTTTATACCAGCAATACTTCCAGGAGTAACACAGACCAGGATAAGAACATAGAGAGATTATACCAGCAATACTTCCAGGAGTAACACAGACCAGGATAAGAACATACAGAGTTTATACCAGGAATACTTCCAGGAATAACACAGACCAGGATAAGAACATACAGAGTTTATACCAGGAATACTTCCAGGCGTAACACAGACCAGGATAAGAACATAGAGAGTTTATACCAGGAATACTTCCAGGAGTAACACAGACCAGGATAAGAACATAGAGAGTTTATACCAGGAATACTTCCAGGAGTAACACAGACCAGGATAAGAACATAGAGAGGTTATACCAGGAATACGTCCAGGAGTAACACAGACCAGGATAAGAACATAGAGAGGTTATACCAGGAATACGTCCAGGAGTAACACAGACCAGGATAAGAACATACAGAGTTTATACCAGGAATACTTCCAGGAGTAACACAGACCAGGATAAGAACATACAGAGTTTATACCAGGAATACTTCTATGAGTGACACAGACCAGGATAAGAACATAGAGAGTTTATACCAGGAATACTTCCAGGAGTAACACAGACCAGGATAAGAACATACAGAGTTTATACCAGGAATACTTCCAGGAGTGACACAGACCAGGATAAGAACATACAGAGTTTATACCAGGAATACTTCCAGGAGTAACACAGACCAGGATAAGAACATACAGAGTTTATACCAGGAATACTTCCAGGAGTAACACAGACCAGGATAAGAACATAGAGAGTTTATACCAGGAATACTTCCAGGAGTGACACAGACCAGGATAAGAACATACAGAGTTTATACCAGGAATACTTCTAGGAGTGATGTGGGAATGAAATATTAGAGGCTGCAGAACACAGTTTCCTGCAAATTATGTGTAGTTTTATGAATTGCACCAAACTGTCTCTATGTTAACAATGTAGTGTTTTTTACACAAACAAACCAGAAACTCAGATATATTGTCGTGATCAGCGTGGACATATTTATGTACAAAGATGAAATGCAACATTTCCAGAGTACCTGGTGAGGATGACCACGTTTATAACATTGGTTTAGAAATCGGAACCAATGGCAGCCATATTGTTTTCGCTATCGGCAACAAACATACTTTACAAGCAGAAGATGATTTGCCCTTCTTCAAAAACGCAGTCCATCGATTTCACACACAAGAATGCAAAGTGAAATGTGACTTTTGTGAAAACATTTTGCCGCTTAAAGTCCATGTTGGAATTGATGGTGAAGACACAAATGCGTGTGTTTCTCCTAATAATCTACCAAGGAATGATAGTGTATTGGTAAAGAAGATGATAACAACGACGATAAGCAATACTTTGACTTTGAATAGAGAGACTGCTGTACTGGACACAAAATCAAGTTTTGGAAATGCGTACGGTTTTTCTGATGGTCAAGTCTGTGCCCTAGCTACGGAACCAGGAATACACCATGACAGGCAGAGTGCTGTAGAGGGCACAGAATCAACAGTTAGAAAAACTGCCTTGTGTACAGAAGAACTTGTAGTACATGGGTGTATAACCAGGGCAGATGGTGGTAGTCCAAACATGACAGATGATGGTAGTACAACCATGGCAGATGATGGTAGTGTAGCGATAGCAGATGATAGTAGTACAACCATGGCATATGGTGGTAGTACAACCATGGCAGATGATGGTAGTGTAGTGATAGCAGATGATAGTAGTACAACCATGGCAGATGGTGGTAGTCCAACCATGGCAGATGGTGGTAGTACAACCATGGCAGATGGTGATAGTCCAACCATAGCAGATGATAGTAGTCCAACCATGGCAGATGATGGTAGTACAACTATGACAGATGGGGGTAGTCCAACCATGTCAGATGGTGGTAGTACAACCATGGCAGATGGTAGTACAACCATGGCAGATGGTGGTACAACGACCATGGCAGATGGTGGTAGTCCAACTGTTGCAGATGGTGATAGTAGAAACATAATAGATAGTGGGCTCGATACAAACATGACAGGTGATGGTATTACAGATGATGGGCTGGATACAAACATGGGAGATGATGGTATTACAGATGATGGGCTGGATACAAACATGGGAGATGATGGTATTACAGATGATGGGCTGGATACAAACATGGGAGATGATGGTATTACAGATGATGGGCTGGATACAAACATGACAGGTGATGGTATTACAGATGATGGGCTGGATACAAACATGGGAGATGATGGTATTACAGATGATGGGCTGGATACAAACATGGGAGATGATGGTATTACAGATGATGGGCTGGATACAAACATGACAGGTGATGGTATTACAGATGATAGACTCGATACAAACATGACAGGTGATGGTATTACAGATGATGGGCTCGATACAAACATGGGAGATGATGGTATTACAGATGATGGGCTGGATACAAACATGGGAGATGATGTAATTGAGTCACATAAAGGTATTGATGATAAAAAAATTGAAGAAGGCATCAAAATGTTGGCAAAAACTTCAACAATACCAATACCATATTTTGGAGGGATGATGTCCACAAACATAAATATTAAAGGAGAGGTAAATGATGAAATATTTACAGCGTGGCAGCTACAGTCAAATTCTGGTATAGGAAGGGATGGGAAGGAAGGAAGGAGTGAATGCGAAGGAGAATCATCTGGCAGAACAGATATAGAAAGGGAGAAAGCTGGAGGGAAACCATTAAAGGAATCTACAGTTGATGGAATGACCTTGGAAATGGTTTGTGATAATGATGAGACTGAAGATGATATGACAAGATATAATGAGAAAATTGAAATATCTCAAGATGCAGTAGAAACTTCTGAAACAATTGTGGTGGCTGCCAGTAAACCCGATAAAGCTAACGTAATAGACAACTCAAAGAGGTTGCCCAGCAAGAAACAATATAAGTGTACGGAATGTCCGCGCATGTATAAGACGAAAGTGGGTGTGAAAAAACATGTCGAGAAAATTCATCATAAAACCTGGGCTGAAGAGGCAGACAATGATACCCAAGTTTCATATGTTGAGCACAACTACTGTACTATGAAAAGTACTTCTAGTCAAACATCCCGAAGAGTACCAGATGTTTATCGTACTGATACATCGATACTAGAAGAGAAATACCTAAGTTGTGAACACTGCTGCTGCTGGTTTAGAAGCAAAGATCATGTAAGTCAACATGTTGAAGATTACCATGAAAAAAAACAATGTGAGTGTTGTGAGACGTGTACCAAAGTGTTGTGTGGGACGCAAAATATGGAGAGCCATGCTACATCACATACATTTGGACCTGCGTTACTTGAAGACAAACCTGAAAAATGTCAGGAGTGTCGAAAATGGTTTATTTTGAAAAATCACAAGTGTACATCTCCCGAAATGCCCTTGAAATGTAAAGTGTGTGGAGAGTGTTTTCACTCAGAGACGATTCTTGCCAGTCATGTCAAGGTTATCCATAAACAAAAAGTTAAGGTGACTTATCCCTGTGCACACTGTAAGATGATTTTCAGGTTGCATATAAGTCTGAATAGTCACATGAAAAAGAAGCATTTACAGCGATATCCGTTCAAATGTACGATATGTTACAAGAGATTTTGCCAGCGTATTGGTTTAAGAGACCATATGTTATCACATGATAGACAACCACTGTTTAATTGCGGTGTATGCTTCCAGGAATTTAACAACGAGCAGTTAATGTTCAAACATAAATGTGAACGGCAAAACTACCTGAAATGCGGACAGTGCTCATTTACATCTGTGGATGCACAAAGCTTACATGATCACTTAATGGAGCTGAAGTGTTCAAACACCTCACTACCAGAATCCCATGAATTGAGCAACGCTATTTGTTGTAAATACTGTGGGAAATCTTTCAAGTGTTGGGAGAAATTGGAAGCCCACTTGAATACTCATTACAAGGAGAAGGCACTACAGTGTAAGATATGTTCAAAGCAGACCATGACGAAACAAAATCTTAGACGTCACTTTTATAGAGCACACACAAAACAAAATTACACTTGTTCTGTTTGTTCAAAAATCTTGCAAGGTAAAGATTCTTTGAAGTCTCACATGACTCTTCACAGTGCATGGAAATCTTTGAAATGTGAACATTGTAGCAAAACTTTTACTTCCATGAAAGATTACAAAAATCATCAAGGTCAGCATAAAAATGTCTATCAGTGTCAGTCGTGCCAAAGAAAATTCTCCAAGAAAAATCTACTTGATGCACACACCAAAAGAGTTCACATCGATAAACCAATATTTGTGTTTAGTAGTTCTACTAAGGTGTGTAATGTCGGTAAACCAAAGTTTGTATTTTCGCTTCCTGAGAATGTTCCTCATGTTGTTCGCACTGTTAAAAAGACATATATTTTTCGATGTAAGCTATGTCAGGAAGTGTTTGAAAATACGTATAGACTTGCGAGACACAAATTAGAAGTGCATACGAGGGACGAAGATAAACCATTTCACTGTAAAGTTTGTAAAATCGGTTTCATAAGCAATATTGAGATGGGGAAACACATGTACGAGAAACACAAACAGGTGCTCTTCAGCTGTGATGTTTGCCAGAAGACGTGTACTTCTGAAAACTATCTAAGAAATCATAAGATGACCCATGATCTGCAGAGACCACAGTTTAAATGTGATGTATGTGGCAAGATTTGTGTCTCGAAAGCTGGAATACTGTGTCATCAGAAAATGCATCGCAGTGGTCGAATTAAGCAGAAGTGGTACAGATGTAAACACTGCAAGGAGAAGTTCACAAATCGAGATTCCTTGACAATACACTGCAAGCAACACAAAAAAAATTATAAATGTAAGTACATGTACTGTGGAAAAATTCTAAGCTGTCTAACAGGCTTGAGATCACATGAAAGGTCGCACCTGGATTTAGCCTTGAGAACACCGAGAAAACCGTACAAATGTGAAGTGTGTGATAAGCCCCTGGTGTCCTTGCATCAGGTTGAAATGCACCAGAGAAAACATACAGGCACTAAGCCACTTTTATGTGAATACTGTGGGAAATCATTTTACGCTAATGCTGGCTTGCAAATGCATATGAAAGCACATAAACGAACTGTAGAGCTTGAGAAGTACAAAGGTGAAAATAGTCTACAGTGCAAGGAATGTGGAGAACAGTTCACAAAAATGTATGATTTCCGAGTCCACGTTTATCAGCATAGTGGTATGCCCTGTCATCAATGCCATAAATGTGGTAAACAGTACCTCACATTAGGTGGGTTGGCTTGTCACTTGAGAAGTCATGAAATGTCTGCAGAATTATATGCATATTTGAATGATAAACCCCTAAAGTGCAAAGTGTGTGGGGAAACGTTCGCAGTGTTGAAGGACTTACGATGCCACAACACTCTTCATACCGGAAAGGAAGCACAGCAGTGTGATGAATGTGGTAAAGAGTTCCTTACTAGAGCTGGGTTGAAAAGTCACAAAAGATCTGAAAAGGCACATACTCAGCAGGTTGATAAATGCCTGCAGTGTAAACAATGTGGTGACAAGTTCACAGCCATGTATGATCTCCGAATACATAAAACAATTCATAGAGGAAAAGAAACACACCAGTGTGATGAATGTCGTCAAGCGTTTCATTCCATAGTTGGGTTTAGACGTCATCGGGAAAACTGTGGAAAGGTGCATGGAAAGCAGGTTGATAACTTCCTACAGTGCAAAGAATGTGGCAAACAGTTTACAGTGTGGCGTGATTTGAAATTCCATATAAGGTGTCATACGAGGACGGAAACATTTCAATGTGATGAATATGGATGTGAGAAACAATTTGCATCTGAGAGTGGATTAAGAAAGCACAAAAAGATTCACAAAGTTGATTAGTTGCTAAACATTGTCTTCAGCATCACTGAAAACTTGAAGAGGACTATAGATATTATTGAAGAGCGCCCTCTATCATGCTCCTGTGCAGACATTTCCTTTCTGTGGCTGGATTTACTCAGTTTGTGTATTTGAAAAAAGTTTACAAGTTATAAAATATAGTATCCTTAATACGGTCAGGAATTCATTAGTAATCACAATTAGGATAAACGCTTATCTCGCTTGGGATAATTATCTTTCTTCAGGATAAATTATTGTAACCCACTCGGGATGAAATTTGAACACTTTTGCATCTGCAGCTATGACATGGCAGATAGGGAAAGATGTATGTATGAATATTTGATGCACTCATCCAATCTGATTAAAATTTGATACTTGCCGCGATTTCTTTTTAGCTCTTGCGTTTAATGTCATTTATTCTTTTGTGAGTGCCTGATACCTACATTTGACACAATATTATAGGTTTCTCGAGCCACACAGGAGTGCCGAGTTAATCTAAACGAATGAGAACACGTGCTGTGCCGAAACATATGGTGCAGTACTTCAGAGGGCGCTGTTCAAAAAAGAGCATGAGCACAGAGTGCAGACAACAATGTTATTGTTTGGTGGTTCTCTTTCTTTTAATTTCGAATATCGAGTGTTATATTGTAAGGCAAATTCTGATTGGCTACTGTAACGCCTATGGTATTGTGTTGGATGTATGTAACGAGCGTTCACAAAAGAACAAATGACAGTAAACGTAACAGCCAAAAAGATATAGCTTGTGTACACTACATCAGATTTTCATCAGATTGACCTGTGACCTGACCTCAAGTTACCTTGAACTTCTCAGATGATCTTTCCATTATGTTGATGAGTATTTGTAGTTCATTCTAAATGCTGTAGCCAATTTTATACCACTAAATTGTTTTGAATTTTCAATATTTAGGGTAACCTAGCCAGGAGCGGAGAAACCAATATTTAAATTCCCCATCCCCATGCAAGGGTTTTCCCAATCTGCTTAAAATCTGATGTGATGAAAGTGCCTACTAGATAATAGATGTCTTTATTTACCTCTATTTCCATCATTTTGTGTTGTTTGTTTTGTTCCAGAAGGTCTCCGCCTTTGCACATCTGACCCTGTGTAATAGAAAATCTCGTTTGAATCGTGCTCTTATGAGTAGCCAATCAGCATGAGTGTGTTATGTTGGCAGCTGCACACACTGGAGAAATTGAAAGAAAAACAAACAAACACAGCGATTTTGAAAGAAGAGTGCTGATTGGTTGTAGAAACCTTTCAAGATCCTTGAGATTCAAACAATATTTTCTATTACACAGAGTCAGATGTGGGAAGGTGGTGATTACCCGGAACAAAACAAACGACACAAAACAATGGAAACAGAGGTAAATAAAGACATCTACATGTAGTCGTTTTCACCACATCAGATTTTAATCAGATTGGGGTTTTCCATGTTTCTAGTGATGTTGCAGGGATATTTTATTTGAATGTTCAATAAAGTAATGTTGCTTGCTCGTTATTTTGTGTGGTTGTGAGTTCTTGAATAGTTTCATCATAAGAGATGTTCGCAAACCAGAACTGTTATTGTCGCATAACACTGCGGTGCGTCTTGGAAGATGCCGTAAAAGGGGTTGTGGTTGACGGCGATGTTGTAAGAAAGCTATGTAACTCAAATTTTGGACAAACACATCCACCAGAGTCGAAGTGCAATCATGTTTTCAACTTGTTGCTATACTAATTATAGATATAATTGACCTCTAATTAAATAATATGTCTACAGATTATCTTAACAATTTTCAGTAAATAAAATTGTTTGTTGCTTCATCAACTAAAAAAACTCCAGTGACAGCTAGTACAGATTTAAGATGCTATTCCAATTAGCATAAAAACAACAGAATTTACAGTTTGGCCACTAGGAGTGCTGTTCAGAGAAAGTTTTGGTCCAGAAGTGAGGGCCATGGTAGTTGAGAATGTCAGCCTTTCCCCAGCATTTCATGACAACCATGTGATGAGTTCTCAACCAATCAAAACATTCTTCGTCTTTGATTCTAAAAACACACGAGCTTTAGAAACTCTTGGAATTGTTCCAATCACTTTGCCTCCTTCATGCAACTGTAGCCCTCATTTTTACTTACTAGGTGTCTTCTCATGGCACTATTTTCAATGTTAACTGAGTATACTAACTGAAAGATTGTAGGCACAGTTTTTGAATTTTTTCAAGTTGTTTACAAACTTAAAAGCAACTTGTTTAAGTTAACAAGACTGTCGACTCGCGTTTGAAACAGCGCCCGCTACCGACGTCAATAAAGAATGTTCAACTTTGACCCTTCGAGTTGCAGTCGCCATTTGATTTTTAAGCTCTTTAACTGAAGGATCGATGACGAAATTTTAGAGTCTAGAGGTTTTAGACCGACTGTACTGTTGAGGAACTGCACAGGCAGACAGTTGCGAGATTTGTTTGCATTTGTGTGGATTTGCAGCTGGGTAAGTTTATTGCTTAAATATCATACGAATCGTGCTGCTACAAATGTAACAATCTCTAGTAGAAAAACACAGTTTTTCCTCACAGCTACGAAATTATCGTAGTCAAAACGTTGTATATTTAGCCTGTAGACCAGGACAACAACAATCTAAGAAATACTTCATGCCCCTGTGGGTATAGTCTAGTTCCTGACGATCGTTTTCTGATTTTACACAACGTTATCTGCACAAAATTACAGTAATGACTAAAATATTGAATAAAAATTATAATCTTGATTGCATCCGTCAAGAAAATTACATTTGTTCATTATCGTTGGGTGTAGGTGTGAAGATAACGTAGCGTAAAATCGGAATATGGTCGTCAGAAACTAGACTACTGTGGGTAGGTTAGCACTCAATATTCTGATGTCCTCTATTACTGGACTAATACATCACCACATGCAGTGTAGTGTGGGACCTGTGGGAGACTCGATTACAGCTAAAATGATGTAGGCTTGGTGTTTCACTCATGGGACATTACAGCTAAAATGATGTAGGCTTAGTGTTTCACTCATGGGACATTACAGCTAATATGATGTAGGCTTGGTGTTTCACTCATGGGACATTACAGCTAAAATGATGTAGGCTTAGTGTTTCACTCATGGGACATTGCAGCTAAAATGATGTAGGCTTGGTGTTTCATAGTCTATCTGCTAGACCTCGGATGTTCTTCCGATAGAATACGACACACGCCCGAACATCGCTATCGAGGATGGAACATCCGAGGTCTAGCAAATGTCATCAGGATATAAATAACTGCCAATCAGAGATCCGTATTAGCGGCAAGCACAAACAGAGGACAATAGCTAATTTTTCATGCATATTCATCTTAAGGAGGGGCTTATAAAAATAACCACCAATGCGTTAACTAAAATGTGTGAATGACAACGTCTACACACTCATCAAACACAATTATCATAAACTGATAAGACATAGTAATGACATAAATGTGTTTGTCAACACCTGCATGCAGAGATTGAATATACTGTATTAAAGTATATATATATGCATACATGGCCCAACCCACTAATCTCAATGGAATGTCCGGTCTGAAAATAACATTAGCTAGAATGCTCGGGCAAGCCCTCACTGCGAACTTCATTCGCTTATAGCATCGAAAGAAAGCTTGGACGTCTAGCAGCAAGACTAGGTGTTTCACTCATGAATGGGACATTACATCTAAAATAATCTAGGCTTGGTGTTTCACTCATTGGACATTACATCTAAAATAATCTAGGCTTGGTGTTTCACTCATGGGACATTACATCTAAAATGATGTTGGCTTAGTGTTTCACTCATGGGACATTACAGCTAAAATGATGTAGGCTTGGTGTTTCACTCATGGGACATTACAGCTAAAATTATGTAGGCTTTGTGTTTCACTCATGGGACATTACAGCTAAAATGATGTAGGCTTGGTGTTTCACTCATGGGACATTACAGCTAAAATTATGTAGGCTTTGTGTTTCACTCATGGGACATTACAGCTAAAATGATGTAGGCTTGGTGTTTCACTCATGGGACATTACAGCTAAAATTATGTAGGCTTTGTGTTTCACTCATGGGACATTACAGCTAAAATGATGTAGACTTGGTGTTTCACTTGTGTAACATGACATTTAATAACACACTCATACAACTTCTAATGCAAATGAAACAATTACATTGGTGCCGTGCACAGTGGGGATGTAGAAGTAGTCAAGTTGAAACTTTGATTATCAGTTAGAAAATAAACAATTGTAGCCGTTAAACTCATCAAGTCCATGTGTACTGTTTTCATTAGAAGCCTGTGTTTACTGCACTGTGAAAGAATAGCAATGTTTATCAGTGTTCAATGTGATTGAGCAAAGGATCCTGCTGTGTTTATTGTGTCTTTTATTATTAGTCTAGATTTATTGAGAGAGAGAGAGAGAGACAGACAGACAGACAGACACAGACAGACAGAGACAGACAGAGGGAGAGAGTCAGACAGAGAGGGAGAGACAGACAGACTGCACATTTTCACATATTGGAATATTTGTTCACCAGGAAAGACTAGAAATAGGTTTAGTTCAGCCATTTTAATAGGTTTATGGGCATTCAAATGGCTGTTGGCATTTATTTCACATGAAAAAAAGTGTACAGGTAATATCTGGGCATTCTGGCAGTTAGCAGAGCCTTGTTCTTGAAGTGTGTGATTCTATTGCTACCTAAAATCCACTCTTCATGTAGTGAACTGGAGTCAATTCATATATGTGAAGATTTACATGACCTGGGATTGAAACATGGCCCATTCACCTTCTTCTGTTTGACTATTTTACAGATTAACATACTAGACCAGGACAAACAAATGTATACCAGTAATACATCCAGGAGTAACACAGACCAGGACAAGCACGTTTATACCAGTAATACTTCCAGGAGTGGTGCTGGAATGAAATATTCAGGTGTGCTATTACAGGATGAATAACATGGTTTCCTCCAAATTATGTACACCTATGTGTATTTGGTGAATTACAGCAAGCTGTCCATATTTCAACATACACAAACAACAAGTTGAACAAGTCAGAAACATACATATTGTCTGGATCAACTTGGATGTTATTGTACCCCGGTACAATTAATGAACCAGAAACTCGAATACATATTGTCGTCATCAACGTGGACGTTATTGTACCCCGGTACAATTAATGAACCAGAAACTCGGATACATATTGTCGTCATCAACGTGGACGTTATTGTACCCCGGTACAATAAATGAACCAGAAACTCGGATACATCGTCATCAACATGGACGTTATTGTACAATAACATAAGTTAGAAACACAGATACATATTGTCGTGATCAACGTGGGCGTTGTTCTACAGAGATGAAATACACCACACATAGAATACCTGGTGAGGATGACCATATTTATAATATTGATTTAGAAATCGGAACCAATGGCCGCCATTTTCTGTTCGTTATCGGCAGCCAATGTACTTCGCGTGTAAAAGACGATGTTAAACCTGTCCATCAAGTTCACACACAAGAATACAAAGTAAAATGCAAGTTTTGTGAAAATTCTTTACCTGTAAAAGTCCATGTTAGAATCGATAATGATGATGAGATAGACCTAAGTGTGTCTCCTAACAATCTACCAAGGAAAGATAGCATATTGGTCAAGAAGGTAACAACAATAGTCAGAGAGGCAAACAGTTTTGAAAGTACAATCTCTGCTCCATCAACAGAAGAACTAGAAATACCCCATGATACACAGATTGCTGTACAGAGTACAGATTCAACAATTAGCAAGACTGCCTTGTCTACAGGAGAACTAGAAATACCCCATGATACACAGATCGCTGTACAGGGTACAGATTCAACATGTAGAAAGACTGGCTCGCATACAGAAGAACTAGAAATACCCCATGATACACAGATCTCTGTACAGGGTACAGATTCAACAGTTAGAAAGACTGCCTTGTCTACAGGAGAACTAGAAATACCCCATGATACACAGATCACTGTACAGAGTACAGATTCAACATGTAGAAAGACTGCCTCGCGTACAGAAGAACTAGAAATACCCCATGATACACAGATCGCTGTACAGGGTACAGATTCAACATGTAGAAAGACTGTCTCGCGTACAAAAGAACTAGAAACACCCCATGATACACAGACCCTTGTACAGGGCACAGATTCAACAACTAGAAAGACTGCCTTGTCTACAGAAGAACTAGAAATACCCCATGATACACAGATCGCTGTACAGAGTACAGATTCAACATGTAGAAAGACTGCCTTGTGTACAGAAGAACTAGAAATACCCCATGATACACAGACCACTCTACAGGACAGAGAATCGACAAGTAGAAAGATTGCCTCGGGTACAGAAGAACTAGAAACACCCCATGATACACAGACCACTCTACAGGGTACAGATTCAAGAGTTACAAAGACAAGCAGCATTGTTGGTAAACACAAAGACATACATGTAAAGACAATTCCTGACAAAATTTCTGTTCCCGCTGTTAAAAGTAAGCGTACTTTTCGATGTAAATTTTGTCAGGAAGTGTTTAAAAATAAGTACAGACTTACAAGACATAAACAGAAAGTGCATATGAAGGATGAGAAGATAACGTTCCAGTGTGAAGTTTGTAAAATCGTCTTTCTTAAGATAAAGGAAATGAGAAAACATGTGAAGAAGGAACACAAAAAGGTTTTCAGCTGTGATGTTTGCCAGAAAAAGTGTACTACTGAAAACTATCTAAAGAAACATAAAATTGTCCATGATCTGCAGAGACCAAAGTTTATATGTGATGTATGTGGCAAGATTTGTGTAACGAAAATCGGAATGTTGAATCATCAGAAAAGTCATCACAGTGGTCGAGTAAAGAAGAAATGGTACAGATGCAAACGATGTAAGGAGAAGTTCAGAAATCAAGAGTCGTTGACGTTACATTACAAGCAACATAAACAAACTTTTGAATGTAAGTACTGTGGAAAAATTGTAAGCTGTCTGGCTGGATTGAGATCGCATGAAAAGTCGCACCTGGATTTGGCACCGAGAACACAGAAAAAACCGTATAAATGTGAACTCTGTGATAAGTCGTTAGCATCTATGCTGCAGTTTGAAGTACACCAGAGAATACATATGGGAGATAAAACACATTTATGTGATCACTGCGGGAAATCGTTTTACTCGAACTCAGGGTTACTACATCATGTGAAAGTACATGAAAGAACGGTAGACTTAGAGAAGTATAAAGGTGAAAACAATCTACAGTGCAAGGAATGTGGGGAACAGTTCATGACTGTACATGACTTTAAAGTCCATGTGTATCAGCATAGTGGGACCACGCATCCCCATCAATGCCACAAGTGCGGTAAACAGTACCTCATGTCAGCTGGGTTGACGAGTCATTTAAGAAGTCATCAAAGATCAGAAGAGTTGTCCGCATATCAGAATGATAAAGTTGTGGAATGTAAAGAATGTGGCGAAAAGTTTACAGTGTGGCGTGATTGGAAATTCCATAAAAGGTATCATGCGGGAAAGGAACCGCTACAATGTGATAGATGTGGCAAACAATTCCTTTCAATGGGTGGGATGAAAAAGCACAAAAAGATTCACAAAAGTTGATTAATTTCTAAACAGTGTTTGGACTTGATTATCACGGTGTACTTCAGTTAAGTTTTTATTTACACTTGTTGTGTACGCATTCTTTCGAGGATACATGAATAAACCGACCGATTTTGTCGGTTATAGACGGTCAAACATGGCATCGGGGAGCGATAAACATAATCTTAACGTTTATTTCTGTACTTAAATTAGCAATGATGTCCTTGCATATGAAGCCATGGTGGTGCTCTACTTCCTGTCTGTGTGTCCCATGGAGAGGTATACATACACTGTAATTTGCATATGTTGATGGCAGCACATTCTGATAGAAAATTGTTGCATTTTGTGTAGATTTGACATTTATAACAGACAGGATGATTAAAAAAAACAAAAAAACTGACAGAATGATTCACATAAC
Organism: Glandiceps talaboti; assembly: GCF_964340395.1. Lineage (NCBI taxonomy): Eukaryota > Metazoa > Hemichordata > Enteropneusta > Spengelidae > Glandiceps > Glandiceps talaboti. Next base: position 9,775,591 of record NC_135567.1, on the reverse strand, counting down.
TAAATGAAACTGTTGCAGTATTGTCAGGATGTAAATCTTAGAATATAAAAAAAAGGCCTGTGGTTTACTTCTGTAAATCTTACATAGCCCAAGTGATCTTTGACCTTTGACCTGACCTGACCTTGTTATCTTACACTTCTCAATGTGTATGTCAAATAATCAATTGTACCATTATGTTGATTACTTTGATAAGTAATTGTATTTCTAAATGCCATGGTCAATTGTATTCTACCATGTTGTTTTTAAATCATGAAAATTGTGAAGTCTTGCAAGAAATGCATGTAGTGGATGCCGAAACTGGCATCAACTTAAAAAAAGACAATATAAAAGTGTTCCTCCAAACTGTAATGACTGTACATCTGATGGGAAGAAATAAACAACACAGAGACCATATGGACAACATCGGAAACCATAACTACTTGAACTAGACACTTGCATTTGAAAAAAAAATAATAAAGAGAAAATATCTACCTACCCCACCTATTCTAAAATTGAATATAATCGGAACAACACATTTTTTTATATTAGGTCTTATTCATCTCAAGTTCTTTATTTTAATATTTTTTTTAGTGATGTTATGAAGATATTTCATATTAAATTGAATGTTCAATAAATGTAGTGTTTATGCAATTAATCTTTTTTGTGTGTGTGGTTGTGAGTTCTTCAATATTCCATTGCAAGAAAGCACTATAAATACTGACATCAGACCATGGATAAATGGAATCTGTTACAAACAGTGAAAGTAAACAAATAAATTGGATTAATAACACTTGGCACAATATGTTGGAACAGCAGAGACTTGTATTACACACCGTGGTTTGATAAGAACAGTTTTATGACCTTTTTATGTGTACAAGAAATGCCAGGGGAACTGGAAATTTGTTCATGAACCCATAAAAACTTGAAATGCCAGGCGAACTAGAAATTTGTGAATGTAACTATACCAGTATATATTTAATATAAGTCTCTGTACTGCCAACAAACATGCTATGCCAAGTGTTCGATTCAGTTGTTTACTTCTCCTGTTTGTAACTTGGTGGGGAATTAGTTGCTGCATAACAGCCCTCACAGTAATAGATGTGTACTAACGCCTTCGTTGTAATAGATGTGTACTAGCGCCCTTGTTGTAATAGATGTGTACTAGCGCCCTTGTTGTAATAGATGTGTACTAGCGCCCTTGTTGTAATAGATGTGTACTAGCACCCTTGTTGTAATAGATGTGTACTAGCGCCCTCGTAGTAATAGATGTGTACTACCACCCTCGTAGTAATAGATGTGTACTAGCGCCCTCGTAGTAATAGATGTGTACTAGCACCCTCGTAGTAATAGATGTGTACTAGCACCCTCGTAGTAATAGATGTGTACTAGCGCCCTCGTAGTAATAGATGTGTACTAGCACCCTCGTAGTAATAGATGTGTACTACCACCCTCGTAGTAATAGATGTGTACTAGCGCCCTCATAGTAATAGATGTGTACTAGCGCCCTCATAGTAATAGGTGTACTAGCGCCCTCGTAGTAATAGATGTGTACTAGCGCCCTCGTAGTAATAGGTGTACTAGCGCCCTCGTAGTAATAGATGTGTACTAGCGCCCTCGTAGTAATAGATGTGTACTACCACCCTCGTAGTAATAGATGTGTACTAGCGCCCTCGTAGTAATAGATGTGTACTAGCACCCTCGTAGTAATAGATGTGTACTAGCACCCTCGTAGTAATAGATGTGTACTAGCGCCCTCGTAGTAATAGATGTGTACTAGCACCCTCGTAGTAATAGATGTGTACTACCACCCTCGTAGTAATAGATGTGTACTAGCGCCCTCATAGTAATAGATGTGTACTAGCACCCTCGTAGTAATAGATGTGTACTAGCGCCCTCATAGTAATAGATGTGTACTAGCGCCTTTGTAGTAATAGATGTGTACTAGCGCCCTCATAGTAATAGATGTGTACTAGCGCCCTCATAGTAATAGATGTGTACTAGCGCCCTCATAGTAATAGATGTGTACTAGCGACCTCATAGTAATAGATGTGTACTAGCACCCTCATAGTAATAGATGTGTACTAGCACCTTTGTAGTAATAAATGTGTACTAGCGCCCTAGTAGTAATGGATGTGTACTAGCGCCCTCACAGTCAGGTAATAAATGTATTATAGTCAACCGAGGCAGGATGCAGTGATCTTTATTACCAATGAGCCAAGGGTCAGTTATGTTGTGGACATCATGAAATGTCTGTCTGTCTGTGAGTGTATTACACATAACAGAAAATGTTGACTGGTCGAGTCACTCGCATGTATTACAGCCCGTTTCAATTCACTGAGTCTGTCTGATGCAACCAAACAGAAACCAACAAGAAACTGGACATGCTACACTTCAAGATAGCAAGATTGAAGGAATACAGATCCTTGCTACATTTTGTCTTAATGAAATCAAATACATATGCCAAAATATTGATGCCAACATGTCTGCAGTAGTTGCTGTACGTTTAAATGGTTTATTTCATATTAGACTAAATGTAGCAAAATGTAGCAAGAATTTATTATCTTGTTATCAGTGGAGAATACTAGTGTTCAGTGTCTTGCTGGTTTCTTTGTGGTTGTATCAAACAGCTGGTGAATGTTAACTTGAAACAGGGTGTACAAAGTATCCAATAGGCCTTTCCAAAATTTGCCACATGGTGGCGCTCTACTTCCTGTCTGTGTGTGTATCTTGGGGGTATACATGGTATTAGTTACTCAGTTAATCATAAAGCACTGCTGCTTTCCTTGATGTCTGAACAGTATGAAAAACATCCCTGATTTACACTTCTACAGAATACCAAGGGACAAAGCTCTTAATAAATGGTACTATGAGGTGATGATACCCCCAATTTGAGCGAGGGCGGTGTATTCTCAATTTCCTGTTTGCAGTCTGAAAAGGCCTACTAAACATTTCTTCCAAACACCAACTTGAAAATTATATATGATATTTTCAACTGCACAAACTTGCAGGTACCTATGACCCCCTAAATTACTGGGTGCTTGCCCGTGTGAGGGCGCTAACCTGAGTAAGTACGGTATTAGGCTCATGTCACTGTGAGGTCATGTTTTCTAAATAGTGAATTAATCTATTGACAAAAACTGAAGTTCGTGTTTGGAACAAAAGTTTAATTCGAAGCTAAGGTTTACCATGGAGTGATGTTTCCATGGTTTTACCACAGGGAGCAGCGAGCATGTAACTGATTGATCGATCGATCGATTGGCTGATTTATTGATTGATTGGTTTATTTATTATTTGGTTGAATGATTGATTGATTGAATGATCAATTTTTGTGGTACAATATAACTTATTTTGCGTGTGATATTGATCAATTCACTCATTGAGTTTTAAAACTATCGCTGTTCCCTGTGGTTTTACCATCACAGATGAATTCATTATTTGAAGCATGTATTACATAATGGGAGTTTTTTTATTTTTGTTAAAACTATTGGACATGTACACTGTACAGCAATATAATATATAAACACACTGTGGACGGCTATAAAGAATAGTAGCTATGTGTAGAGAATATACAAAAAATGTTACATAATATTACTACCAAATCAGGGTGACTATAGAGTTTGCATAAGGCAACACAATATGAACGATTGGACCCTGGTATTGGTGTATGTGTTGCCAATGTACTACCAACCCAGGGTGACAATAGAGTTTGTATTTGACAACACAATGATAGAAACTATTGGACCCTGGTATTGGTCTGTGTGTTGCCAAGGTACTACCAACCCAGGGTGACTATAGAGTTTGCATAAGGCAACACAATATGAACGATTGGACCCTGGTATTGGTGTATGTGTTGCCAATGTACTACCAACCCAGGGTGACAATAGAGTTTGTATTTGACAACACAATGATAGAAACTATTGGACCCTGGTATTGGTCCATGTGTTGCCAATGTACTACCAAACCAGAGTGACTATAGACTTTCTATTAGGCAGTGCATAGCAGAAACTTCTCCACTATCTATGGGAAGTGTGATGTTTTTTTACGTTTCACATGTGTTTTATTACATATTACCTAAAACAAAATACAAACACTAATTAGTATGCAAGCATATAATGATACATTTTATCTCATTTTCAATACAAGTCACAATTTGGTTTGACAAGGAAAATTCAAACATAAAAATGTTTAATTATGTTCACAGTGAGATAAAACGTAGTCAATACGGCATATGCCGGTTATCGAACTTCCGGTTGTTTCGCAGGAAAGTATCGCGAGAGGGCGCACCATATCTGACAAAGTGAGGGCCAGAATTTTCGTCATGGCATCTAATAGTATGGCGATGTATGAAGCTGTCAACAAAATGGGCGTAAAAGAACTCCGTGCATTCATAAAAGAGCGGAAAATTACTACTTCTAAATCTACTAGATATCGCCAGAAATGATAGACTGATAGACTAACTGAAAACGTGAGTGAAATGCTAGATGTCAGTGTAGTACTGTGTACTACCCGTTTCAAAATGTTGTTACTTTTGGGTTTTCCTCACGGTCGAATTGCAGAGCCAAACTTACGCGAAATATTAGGAGAACAAGAGGTTAATTTGCTATTTCGTTATTTGATGGGCGATAATGCAATATTATAGCGTAAAGTTACGGGGAATGACAGACAATCTTTAGTCAGTGGTTACGATGACTATAGACTCTATGCTTTGCAACAATGCTCTACAATTCTGGCCCTCACTTCCGGTTCTAAAACAGCGCCCCTAGTGGCCAAACAATCATATCTTTTATCTTTTCAGGGCTTCTTCGATAACCGGCATACGGCGTATTAATGTGTATTAGGGCCTGTATTTTGTTTGTGTAATTCCTAACAAAAAACAGTACTGCCTAATTTTCAGTACCTGCAATAGCAATTTCCCTCGTGTTAGGGGGTCAAAATAGAACAAGAAGGTTGATTAATTCTCACACGTCTATAGTAATGCATGTGAAACATATGGATCGGAAGTTATGGTGTCAAACAAGAAATTGAATGTTCCTTATTTTTATGATGCTCCTAGGCAGTACTATACTATTCCAGGTACCATGTATTGAAAGTATATAGTCACTCTGGTTTGGTAGTAATTTTTACCTCAAATGAGTACATGTGTGAACAAATACTAACAGCCATAAACTATGTCAAGATGGATTCATGCCAGATCCAACAGATGATTTTCCAGTTCCAAGATGTATTGCATGAGAGGACACCGCTTATGTTGTTACATTTAGTCTTGTTTTGTCTTTACTATCACGTTTGAAATAACATTTTTATCAGGAGAGGATGGAAAGACATGTTGACCTCTTTGATTATGAGTGATTTTATAGAACAAAGACTAAACACCATCAATGGTTGAGAGGGATTTTTCGGGTGAACCCAGGGTACCGTCAGGTGATGACCAGCCCCCTGAGTAGCGTGTGCAAACCACTCAGCGTGTACACAATACATGGCATTGTATGGTGAGACACACCGCAATGCATCTTGGAAACGGCAACAGGTCTATGGGTATAATTGCTATATAAATGTATACACATACACCTGCAATAAATGAATTAAAAAATAATTGTAAAACATAACTTTATGGTTGTTGGTAGTTGTTCTCGTACACTTTTAATAAGAGAAAATTTACCACAAATGGGTATAATTCGATGTAGACACACGTTGTTGCAATTGTGACATAGACATCCATTGCCGTGATGCAGAATGGCAGAGTATAAATTCCATATTTTTTTGTTGAACCTGGCTTGTGCATGGTATATAATGTCATGACAACATGTCCACATCACTGGTACTCCTGTATTTGAAATATGAGTCAAAACATTCAAAATTGCCATTACTTTCCTCAATTTTTCTTTGATATTACTGACACTGGTATAATTATGTTATTCTCCAATACTTGTCTTCGTTCAGCCGGACAATAATTGTAACCTAAAGGTTGTCACTACGAGTCACAAGCTGAGTAGTGACAAAGACCCCTTAGGTCACTCATATTTTCCTTGGCTGAATGAAGAAGAATATTGGTGAATGAATGATATTGAATTAGTCATCTAATTGTGTACCTGTAGTCTAGCTACTAGTCATGGCTTCAAATCTCATGATCTCACTTCACCCTGTCTAGCTCAATAAGAAATCATGAATCAAAAGTTTTTATCTGACAACTGTACCAAATTTGGACAAAATGTAACTGCCCGAATAAACACCAACTTTATTTATTGGTTAGAATTTTGTGATTGATGAACAAAGACATGATGTTAATGACTACTGTGTGGGTGGCTTTGGTTGAATTTGAAATTTCATTTCAGGACCTCGTTCAGCTAGCCGAGAAAAGAGATTTGAAGCCACGGATAACATCTAGACTACCCAGAATGCACCACTATGCCACCTGTTTCCAATTTGAATATTCCAACCAGAGCACGCCTGTTACAGGCATGTAAATTTCTAGCTGTGTATAAGTACAATCCATCACAGAACTGTTCAAGTCCTGAAATATGTAATTTTATAGGCCATACAAAGGAAATATTCTGTTTGCCATGCAGTATCATAAATTTTCACAAAATGGAAATTTTGTCATTTGAATTATCGAAATTCGAGAATACACAATCAGTGAAGCCACAAAAAGAAAACAATTTGTGTTCCATGCACAGATTACTAAGTAAATAATCAGAACTGTGCAAGTCCGCGAATAAACAACCCATGAGGCCACACAAACAAAACATTCTGTTTGCTGTGCAGAGGCTATCCAATAAATCATCGCTACTGTTTAAGTGTTGGAATACATAATTTGATGAAGCCACACAAACAAAACCATTTGTTATCCATGCAAAGGTTTTTCAATAAATCATCAGAAATGGTCAAGTCTTGGACACGAGGCCACACAAACAAAACCTTTTGTTTTCCATGCAAAAGCTATCCAAAAAATCATCGGTATTGTGTAAGTAAGTCCTGGAATACATAATTTAATGAAGCCACACAAACAAATTCCTTTGTTATGCATGCAGGTGTTATTCAGTAAATCATCAGGAGGTGGTATTTTGTTGTCTGAATTGTCTCAGTCCTTGAAGGAAGACTTGTTTAGTTTGGTCCATCATTTCATGGTACAGTCTCAGATCTTCTTCTTTGGCTTTCATGGTGCTTTGCAAGGCAGCTTTTAATGCATCGTTTTCATCAAATTGTATGGCTAGTCTGAAATGAGAGGGTAATAATGATTGTTAATGACTTCATCAAACTGTATGGCTAGTCTGAAATGAGAGGGTAATAATGATTGTTAATGACTTCATCAAATTGTATGGCTAGTCTAAAATGAGAGGGCAATAATGATTGTTAATGACTTCATCAAATTGTATGGCTAGTCTGAAATGAGAGGGTAATAATGATTGTTAATGACTTCATAAAATTGTATGGCTAGTCTGAAATGAGAGGGCAATAACTACCGTTAATGACTTCATCAAACTGTATGGCTAGTCTGAAATGAGAGGGCAATAATGATTGTTAATGACTTCATCAAATTGTATTGCTGGTCTGAAGTGAGAGGGTAATAATGATTGTTAATGACTTCATCAAATTGTATGGCTAGTCTGAAATGAGAGGGTAATAATGATTGTTAATGACTTCATCAAACTGTATGGCTAGTCTGAAATGAGAGGGCAATAATGATTGTTAATGACTTCATAAAATTGTATTGCTGGTCTGAAGTGAGGGTACTAATGATTGTTAATGACCATCAAATTGCATGGCTCACTTGAAGTGAGAGGGAAATAACTACTGTTAATGACTTCATCAAATAGTATGACTAGTCTGAAGTGAGAGGGCAATAACTACCGTTAATGACTTCATCAAATATATGGCTAGTTTGAAATAGGAGGGCAATAACTACCATTAATAACTTCATCAAATAGTATGGCTAGTTTGAAGAGAGGGGGCAATAACTACCGTAAATTATGAATATTCATGTCTGCTAAGTCACATGATGCAATGCTACATCACTGAAAGAGTGATAGAGGTGACAGAGTTTCAATAAGTGTTTCTTGGCAACCGAGTGAAAATTATGTAATGTGAAGTCATGAAATGATTTTCAAGAACCAACAGTTTATGAAAATATCTTAAGTTTATTTCCTGAAGTGGAGTTTCTTTTTAATTTCTTACCTTGTTTGTAATTCCTCTATGTTATCTTGAGTCTGTGGTAGATCACTCCGTAAAAGATCATCATCCAGGATCACACTCCGGGATAAATCCGGCCCACTTTTCCCGGATTTCATTTTCTTTCCTGGTGCCTTTGCAAGGTTGGCAACTTCTATCTTGGCTTTTCCTAGTTGTTTCTCCAGCTGTACATTACGTTGTTTCAGCTGTGCTAATTGTCCCTGGCTGTCTGTCAGGTTCTGATTGGCATGGTCATTCCTAGATACAAAAAAAAACAAAAGATGTCATTGATTACAAGTTGAACACTTGGTGGCTCACATCCAGGATGGGTGTGGTCATTGTCTAGACTCATAGATACAATAGTATCGGTCATCTTATCTCTTTTCAAAAACCTCTGACCTTCACTACATACATTTTTGTATACATCTTCTGATATATCACCTCACTGGACTGCTTTAACCTCTAAGCAATTCTTACTTTAGTTGTAATACGGCCACCAATTTCATCAATTCTTCTCTCTCTACTTCAGTTCCTGACCCAGTTATTTACTATCCTGATACATTACATATTCAATGCACTCTTTGTACATATCTATAAATATATCACCTCATTGGACTGCTTTAAGCTTTAACTAAATTCTAACTTTTATTGCAATAGACTCAAAACTTCCATTAGTTTATCTCTTCCTACCTCAGCTACCTGGCCTAGAAATTTCTATTCCCCATATATATGTATATGCAAATTTCACCTTCAGCATACGCTATATACATGTATATCTATTAATATATCACCTCATAGGACTGTTTTAAGCTCTAACTAAATTCATACCTTTGTTGTAATACGGCCACTAATTCCATTAGTTTATCTCTTTCTACTTCAGCTACCTGTCCGAATGATTTATATTCCTGGCATTGTAATGTTATCTGTTCTAAGGTTGAGTTTCCTCCAGACACATTGCTGAAGATATAAACACAAGATAAAAGAAAATTATCGAATTGTGGTATTTTGAATTGTGAAACGTAAAAAATGTGAAAATATAGCAACATACATGTACTTGGCAAAATGTATGACAAAAACCTAATGTCAGCACAGGGATAAGCTGTAATTGAGTGATCGATCGATCGATCGATTGATCGATCGATTTATTGATTATTTGATTGAATGATTGATCAATTGACTGATAAATTTTTGTGGTCCAATAAAACTATTTTGTGTGTGATAATTTATCAATTGACTCATTGATTTTTGTTGTGATATAAAACTTGTTTCTTCCTTCACTGGCTACTTTTCTCTCTTTCAGCTGTATATAATTCTCTCTTTATTGACTAAATAAAGACACCTTGTCCATTCTTCTCCTCTTATCTAAATTGAAACACTCCTATCAATCAATCATTCAATCAAATAATCAATAAATCAATACATTGATCGATTGATTAATCAGATACACGTTTTCTTATTGCTGTGATGTGAGTGTGTAACTGTGGCGTACTTAGGGTATTCACGGTGTTCTCTGCTGCCATCCTTTCGCGTGTTACAAGCAGAAGTGCAACTGCAAGCACAAATGCAGCTAGAATCACTGCAGGCAGAAGTGCAGCTAGAATCACTGCAGGAACAAGTACAGCTAAAATATCTAGCAAGCATGAGTGCAGCTGAAATACTGCAACCATGCATGCAGCTAGAATCACTGCAGCCATGCATGCAGCTAGAATCACTGCAGGCAGAAGTGCAGCGAAGCTAAAATCACTGCAGGCACAAGTGCAGCTAGAACCACTGCAGGCACAAGTACAGCTAAAATACAGCAAGCATGAGTGAAGCTGAAATACTGCAACCATGAGTGCAGCAAGCACTAGTACAATTACATAAAGTAGCCACACATACTCAATGTATCATTGGGGTTTTGTTACTACATGTACATGTACATTATCATGTTTATGCAGAACAGCAAATCTTGTACAAAAAACAATACAAGCTGTACATTTCACTTCATTACATTTACATAGAATAATTGCTAGCTAATTTGCATACAGGTAATGTTTTTTATATTGAACACCAGTGCAGATAGAGGGCGCTCTTGATCCACATCACTGATCAAATATAATACTGCACAAGTTGGACAGATGGAAATCTTTTTAGAAATACTAAATCATATTTGGTGCAATATAATACAATACTTGGTTACCAAACAGTAAACCTTCATAAATTGGTTCCTTCTTACCTTAGACTGGCTGATCTGATGACTCTAGAGGGCGCTCTAGGTGGCATATCTCTATTTCCACTTCCAGGTCTAGAAGAACTTCTGTTAATGTGATAAAAATACATAAAAGTATGGTGTGTATATTCTCAACATGAGAGATTTTGTGATAAAATTTTCACTCTAACCAACCAGAAAGCTGTCTTTTTCATGACACTCTACAGAAATGCTAAAAATAGGTACCGATATTTCAGAATTTATTTTCACACTTTCTCTCACACTGACTGCCAGTCACACACACCCCTCTCTCGCTCTCTCCCTCCCCCTCCCTCCCTCTCTTGCTCTCTCCCTCCCCCCCTCTCTCTGTCTCTCTCTCTCTCTCTCTCTCTCTCTCTCTCTCTCTCTCTCTCTCTCTCTCTCTCTCTCTCTCTCTCTCTCTCTCTCTCTCTCTCTCTCTCTCTCCTTCTCTCTCTCTCTCTCTCTTATTATACCCCGCTTAGAGGTGTACAATACTAAAAGATTGTAAATGTATAGAAAGGGAATATACATGACTATTACCTTGACTGTGGTGGTTGGGGTGAGTGTAATGTACCACTATCTGATGTAGCAGGTCTTGTATTGTCAATATACCCCCCACTTGGAGGCCTTGCATTGGAGGAGAGTATGACAGTTCCAGGACGAACACCTCTAGAGGGCGGTCTTTCTGAAATACTGCCTGCATTAGCTCTCTGATGCTGTAAGAAATGAATTGTCTTTTAAAGTGTTGATATATTTATACATATATGTTGGTTGTCTAGGCATTACTATCTCAAGCAACAGGAAGTAGTTTACAGTAGTTTACAACTCAACTTCTTGCATGACCCCTGGGTCAATGGTCAGCGAGTTTTGAAAGCTATGGTGAGATTTTAACCTGCACTAGCTGCAACTGAGACACTTTACATAATAGTTCGGTTCTCAAACAAATTTCCAGTTTCCCTGGCATTTCATGTACACATAAAGAGGCCATAAAACTGTTCTTACCAAACCATGGTGTGTAATACAAGTCTCTGTTGCTCCAACATACTGAGCCAAGTGTTATTAATCCAATTCAGTTGTTTACTTTCCTTGTTTGTAACAGATTCTGTTTGTCTACGGTCTAATGTCAGCAGTTGTAAATATGCAGTAAAAACTACGTCTAAACACATATAAACTCAGCATGTACCCTTTAATGTAAAAGTAACAACATTTTCTACAAAAAACTTACATTTATTCTCATTTGGTTAATTTCTTCTTCTAGGATTCTAACTTTTTGTTCTTTCTCAGTCACAATTCTTTTCAATTGTTCTACAACTCCCATATCTTGGATATTTTTAGTTTGTAGTTGTTGGACTTCTTTGTGTTGTTTGTCTTTTACTTCTTGTTGTAGTTTGGAGTTCTCTTCTATTATCTGTTTCATCTGAGTTTGTTGTTTCTGTGAAGACAAAAAATGGTACACTAAAAAGTCACTATCCAGAGAGAAAAAAGGGTGAGGAAGTGACAGGGATTGAGAGAAAAAGATATAAATAACCTTGTAACTTTCAGGGATGATCCTCACCGCACTTCTTGGGAGACCATTGTTTATATATTTAAAGAACTAGCCAGTATAGACAACGATTACTATTATTATAAACAGATAGGAGATATACAGACAGAGAGCCAGATAGAGTCACAATGAAGAGACAGAGACAGACAGATGAAGACAGACAGACAGACAGACAGACAGACAGCACAGTATATATATATACTGACACAGGCAGTAAGAGGAGAGAAAGAGAGAGAGAGAGAGAGAGAGAGAGAGAGAGAGAGAGAGAGTAAGAGAGAGAGAGAGAGAGAGAGAGAGAGAGAGTAAGAGAGAGAGAGAGAGAGAGAGAGAGCGAGAGAGATAGAGAGAGCGAGTGAGCGAACGAAGAGAGAGATAGAGAGATAGAGCGAGAGAGCAAGCAAACGAATGAACGAACGAAAAGAGAGAGAGAGAGAGAGAGAGAGAGAGAGGGAGAGAGAGAGATAGAGAGAGCGAGCAAGCGAGCGAATGAGCGAAAAGAGAGACAGACAGACAGACAGACAGAGAGACAGAGACAGAGAGAGAGACAAAGAGAGAGACAGAGAGAGACAGAGAGACAGAGAGAGACAGAGAGACAGAGAGAGACAGAGAGAGAGAGAGAGAGAGAGAGAGAGAGAGAGAGAGAGAGAGAGAGAGAGAGAGAGAGAGAGAGACTTTGATGTGTCAGAAACAGATGTCAGAAAGGAGGTGTGTATGAGACTGTGTGTGTGTGTAACAAAGACAGAGTGAGAGACTGTGGGCTAAAGAGTGTGAGAGAGAGAGAAAATGAGTGACAGTGTGAAAGTAACAAATAAAAGGAAATCTGTGCTATATCAATTAATGGCAAACAAACTCGAAATAAGAGCAAACAAACAAACAAACCCACCATAAGAGCAAATAAACAAACAAACTTACCATAAGAGCCGTTATTAGTTCATTGTCATGAGTACTTTTATCCACTAAGGTAGATACTTGTTGTTTTAACGTCTTCACTTCATTGGCTAATACTTTATTTCTAACTTTAGATGCGTCAAATTTCTCCTTCAGCTTACTATGGTCTTCCTCTAATGCTTTCAGTTCTGTCGCTGCTTTCTAGAAATAGTGAAAAAGTTGCACATAAACGTGTCAATGTGTTTCAATCTGATGCTACTTTCTAGAACAGTGAAAAAGTTATAGAATTCAGTTCTGACATGACTTTCTACAAATAAATTAATAACAGTGAACAATTTACATATAGAATTCAGTTCTGACACGACTTTCTACGAATAAATTAATAACAGTGAACAATTTACATATAGAATTCAGTTCTGACATGACTTTCTACGAATAAATTAATAACAGTGAACAATTTACATATAGAATTCAGTTCTGACATGACTTTCTACGAATAAATTAATAACAGTGAACAATTTACATATAGAATTCAGTTCTGACATGACTTTCTACAAATAAATTAATAACAGTGAACAATTTACATATAGAATTCTCAATGTGCTTCAATCTGATGCTACTTTACAAAACAGTGATAAAGTTTTACATAGAATTCTCTGGACAATTCAGTTCTAATGTTGCTTTCTACGAACACATTATTAATAATGAAAAAGTTACACAAAATTCTTTGGGCACTTCAGTTCTGACACTGCTTTCAATGAACAAATTAATAACAGTGAAAAATAGATTTACTGTTTCTTCCAAGCAGATGTACAAAACCAGTAATGTAGACACAGGTTGTCATGATGTAGCACCACAAAACCAGTGATGTAGACACGGGTTGTCATGATGTAGCACCACAAAACCAGTGATGTAGACACAGGTTGTCATGATGTAGCACCACAAAACCAGTGATGTAGACACAGGTTGTCATGATGTAGCACCACAAAACCAGTGATGTAGACACAGGTTGTCATGATGTAGCACCACAAAACCAGTGATGTAGACACAGGTTGTCATGATGTAGCACCACAAAACCAGTGATGTAGACACGGGTTGTCATGATGTAGCACCACAAAACCAGTGATGTAGACACAGGTTGTCATGATCTAAAACCACAAAACCAGTGATGTAGACACAGGTTGTCATGATGTAGCACCACAAAACCAGTGATGTAGACACAGGTTGTCATGATGTAGCACCACAAAACCAGTGATGTAGACACAGGTTGTCATGATGTAGCACCACAAAACCAGTGATGTAGACACAGGTTGTCATGATGTAGCACCACAAAACCAGTGATGTAGACACAGGTTGTCATGATGTAGCACCACAAAACCAGTGATGTAGACACAGGTTGTCATGATGTAGCACCACAAAACCAGTGATGTAGACACGGGTTGTCATGATGTAGAACCACAAAACCAGTGATGTAGACACAAGTTATCATGATGTAGAACCACAAAACCAGTGATGTAGACACAGGTTGTCATGATGTAGCACCACAAAACCAGTGATGTAGACACGGGTTGTCATGATGTAGCACCACAAAACCAGTGATGTAGACACAGGTTGTCATGATGTAGCACCACAAAACCAGTGATGTAGACACGGGTTGTCATGATGTAGAACCACAAAACCAGTGATGTAGACACAAGTTATCATGATGTAGAACCACAAAACCAGTGATGTAGACACAGGTTGTCATGATGTAGCACCACAAAACCAGTGATGTAGACACGGGTTGTCATGATGTAGCACCACAAAACCAGTGATGTAGACACAGGTTGTCATGATGTAGCACCACAAAACCAGTGATGTAGACACGGGTTGTCATGATGTAGCACCACAAAACCAGCGACATCAGACACAGGTTGTCATGATGTAGAACCACAAAACCAGTGATGTAGACACAGGTTGTCATGATGTAAAACCACAAAACCAGTGATGTAGACACAGGTTGTCATGATGTAGCACCACAAAACCAGTGATGTAGACACAGGTTGTCATGATGTAGAACCACAAAACCAGTGATGTAGACACAGGTTGTCATGATTTAACACCACAAAACCGGTGATGTAGACACAGGTTGTCATGATGTAGCACCACAAAACCAGTGATGTAGACACAGGTTGTCATGATGTAGCACCACAAAACCAGTGACATAGACACACGTTGTCATGATGTAGAACAATCAGGGTATAAAACCCATATTTTCTGTTCAAGACCAATAAATTGGCTTGGGTATGGTATAATATGACAACTAACCTCCTTGGCTTCTTTTCGGTCTCGTTCCATCTGTCGTATCTTGGTTCTATTTTTATCGTCATAAATAGAGGACGAAGCTGACCGTGGTGACGTGGCCATCATGGTACCCATCGTCATGAACTGTTCCTCTAAACTCATCTCAGTTCCTGGTCTAGTCTGTAAATGTCCAACCTGTGATTTCAACTCTGAAACCTAACAAGTGAAAATTGGTGTCAAAAATATGCCACATGCTAGTTATTTGACAAACAAAAGATTTTATACTTTGGCCACTAGGGGTGCTATTCAGAAGCAGCTTATGGACCAGAAGTGAGGGCCACAATAAATAATTGGATACTGCAGCCTGTGATTTCAACTCTGAAACCTATGAAGTGAAACTCAGTGTTAGAAGTTGTCTACTAGTTCAACAAGACCTCACTCTAGTCTCAGTCAGTAAATGTGATAGTGACTACAATTTTAGCTTAAACACCTACAATGTAACAAGTCAACACTGATGTAAAAAAATATGCCGCACGCCACCTATTTGAAAAACAAAAGATTGTATACTTTGAACACTAGGAGTGCTACGCAGAAGCAGCTTTTGGACTGAAAGGAAAGGTCCCAACAGTTGGATACTGTAGACACCTTTGAACAACTGTCATTGCCAAGTGTTGTGCAACGACAATCAACGACAGATTTTCTAAGTCTGTCTGATTTTTTTGCTTATTAATTTTTTCAATAATCTAATTATTAGGCACTCACACATACCTCTATCTCACAAAAGACAAATAAAAATACACTAAAAAAGTCCTTTCCAAAATATGCCACATGGTGGCACTCTACTTCCTGTCTGTGTGTACCTTGGGGGTATAAATGGTATAGGTTACTCAGTTAATCATAGAACACTGCTGCTTTCCTCGATGTCTGAACAATACGAAAAACATCCCTGATTTACACTTCTACAGAATACCAAGGGACAAAGCTCATAAGAAACTGTACTATGAGGTGATGATACCCCCAATTTGAGTGAGGGCGCTGTATTCTCAATTGCCTGTTTGCAGTCTGTGGAGGTCCAAAATCTTACCTTGTGTTGTAGCGATATAATTTGCTGTGCTCGTCCTCTCCATGTACTAGTACCATTCAACAATGATTGGATATTTACATTCTCTCCGACTTCTTTCTCAACTATTTTGTGTGCTATCTTTAGTTCTTGTTTTAGTTGTTGCACCTGATTTCTGTGTTCAGCCATTTTGAAATTAGTTTGAGATAATTTATCCTGTAAGGCTTTCAATTCTGCCTGGTTTACAGTTGGCTACAACGACACAAAGAAACAATCATTAGATGTTAGTCCCCAAAAGTTTTCTTTGTTTCAGCCAAGGGAAATACGACTGACCTAAGGGGCTTTGTCACTACAAGTCACTAGACAAGCAGTGACAACACTTAGGTCATGAGTATTTTCCAGATGAACGAAGAAAAATATTGGAGAATAACATAATTGTATCATCGCCAGTAATATCAAAGATATATACTAAAAATTATAATTATAGATAATATAATTATATTATTCTCCCATATTCATTCAACCAGAAAATACTAGTCTACTGACTCGTAGTGACAAAGACCCCTTAAGTCACTCATATTTTCCTTGGGTGTGCCTGAACAAAGAAAACTATTGGCCAGGAGAATAATCTCTAAATACACATATTTTAGAAAAATATGGTATAAACTCAGGCACATACTTTGTCAGGTTTTTGAAAAACAATAGCATTGTTATGTTATGTTATGTTATGTTATGTAAAGTACAAAAACAATAGCATTGTTATGTAGAGTACAAGGTAGATGTTGTACATTATTACATATGTACCAGAGATTACTTACAGTGGTGTATGCACATACCAGTGGTATTTGCACTGCTGTACAATACTAAAACATTATTGCATACCTGCATGCAAATGATATGCAAATGAGGATGTGATCATTTGCTAAACATAAAATTGCATGATCACGCTGTATGATTTTTTTATGGAAATTTGTTGTTTCAGATAAACATATGTAATAATAACAGAAACCCCATGCCATGTGAGTTCCAGTGTGGGTATTCAGAGGTATTTGCACTTGTGCTTGCAGTGTTTTCTACTGCATTATAACAAGGGTACAGAACACTGCAAGCACTCATGCAAATATACCCTGACTTTGCCACACTTGCACTCGTGTGTCACGGGGTTCTGTCATAATATTTATTGTTATTTTTTATCTGACTGTATATTGTTTTCTATTTTATGGGACATCTTGATGGTCTGAAATAAAGCAAGAATTATAACAATTTTAAATTGAATCACTGTTTCTGAGTAAATGAGGTGAACTGTTTTTCCCAATTAGTCTTGCTAATGATCCAAAACTTCTGTAAAAAGACAGATTTTGTTTTTACCTTTTCTTCCAATGTATCTCCAAATGTGTATTGTTTAGCTGTTTGTTGATGACCACTACCAGATTGCGAACCACTGCCTTCAGCTGATAACTGTCTTTTTGTAAGTACCAGCTGAAATAAAAGCTTATAGCTTTAAAATAGAACACATGGGGATGAATTTCACTACAAACAAAACTTTTTTAAATCTCTCCAGACTTTGTCATATGAAAGCTTGCTCCTGGTCCTTTTGATATAATAAAAGAAATTTGAAATTCACCATCTTGTTTTGAAGCAAATTGCCAATCTTTCATTTTCCCATAGAGTTAACACAGTATTTGGCAGCCATATTGGATCGGTGGCCATATTGGATTCGGTGGCCATATTGGATTCAGTGGCCATATTGGATTTGGTGGCCATATTGGATTCTAAAATGACTAAATTTTGATATCATTTTGTGTTTTAAATATTTGTAAGGTGACCTCTGATTTTTTACTGATTTTAAATGAAGAATAGTTTTCTTGAGCAAAGTAACAATAAACAGATTATTTCTGAGGTGCATTTCACGAAAAACCCATAATAAAAAAAAACTTGTTTTTTCTATGTAAAATTTGTAAAGTGATTTGATTATGAATACAAATAAAATATTTGATTGTTGGTCTCAATGTGACAAATACAAAAATGTCAAGATTAAAGAGACTGTGGTACATGTAAATGTGATGTCATCACCAGAGGTTTTCCCATAAACAATTGCAGGAAATGCCCAAAATGGCCAAACATACATTTTATGTCAAGTGCTGTAGCACTTTTTTGCAAGATGAATAAGTAACTAGTGCTAACACCAAGATGGCACTTAAATGTCACCTGCATGTGTTAGCAATGAGAAGGGTTAATGTCCCCACCAGCCCACCATGTTGTTTACACCTTACCTCTCTTTCAAGTTCATTAACTTTTCTAAGTAGTTGTCTTGACTTATTCTTTTCACTTTCAACCTCAGCTGTTATTTCACGGTTCTTTTTGGATAACTCTACTATTCTACTTGCTGCAGTGTCACTTGCAACACCACCACCTAATTTGAACAAAATGTGCATATTACCTCATTTGAATAAACTACACCCAACACCTAATTTCAATAAAATATACATGATGCCTAATTTGTATAAATATGCATAGTACCTAATTTAATTAACATATGCATAACAAATATTTGAATAAAATATGCATAACACCTTATTTGAATAAAATATGCACGACACCTAATTTAAATAAAATATGCATACATAACACCTAATTTAAATAAAATATGCATACATAACACCAAATTTAAATAAAATATGCATACATAACACCAAATTTAAATAAAATATGCATACATAAAACCAAATTTAAATAAAATATGCATACATAACACCTAATTTAAATAAAATATGCATACATAAAACCAAATTTAAATAAAATATGCATACATAAAACCTAATTTAAATAAAATATGTTGTGGCTACAAACAAGTACAAGCTCGGATTGACAGCCATTGGACTTTGGCACTACACAAACTCTTTCGATAGATAGATTGACTGATTGATTTACGCTACAGTCAATAGAACATGTATTCTATAACAGCTAACATATAAAGTCTTACCTGTCATGGCTAGTTTTGTTTCTTCACGTTGTTTCTTTAGTTTTCGTATTTCATAATCCCTTTCACTGAGGAGTTTGTACAGCCTTCCATTCTCATCTTTCAATTCCTGCAGGGATACATATTATACTAATAAAGGAATGTGCGACAGGTCTCAATGATTTTCAGCTCTGCATATGAAGAATCACATAATGTTGTTCTTACTGATAGACAATGACATGTATATAACAAGCCCTCATAAAACATAGAGTCCCAACTGTTTGTATGGCAAAGTGACTGCCCAAATTTGTGAGTGTAGCCTGTAGGTAAGGCCAAAAAAAATATCTGGTTGTGGTCAGGGTAAACTTTCTAAAGTGGTGCGACGACATGAATTTTTTTTTCCTAATTTTTTTTTTTTGGCAAATTAGTAAATACACATTTTTTTGACACTTTACATACTCTGTTCTATCATATTTATCTCTTGAAAAACTTCCTTTTTCTTTGAAGCAGTTTAGGCTTTGTATTTAAGCAGTCTTGGCATGTAGGGTAGATTTCAGCTGCTTGTTCTCCTGATATCAGGAATAAATAAGAAACGGGAAAGCAAAATTATCGAAAAAAAAAGGATTGACGCGAGGGTATTCAGGGCACGCGCGCGCTGACCAGAACCAGATATATATATTTTTTTGGCCTAACAGATATGTAGAACACACAGTGACAAATCTTGAAATCTAAAGTTGGGCTACGTCCCTGAAAACCACTTGAACTCCGTTCTTCACCAACTGTTGATAAATTCAAGAAGGATATCAAGACACATCATGATCTGTTTGCAAGAGCTTTCTCTAATTTTTACCATTGATCTACTATTGTTCCTGTTCCTGTATTGGATTTTGGCACAAATTTTTTTGATTGATTGATTGATTGATTGATTGATTGATTGATTGATTAAAACGTTTACATGAACACCAACAAATAGAGCAGAAATAAGTACATACCCTAATTTGTTGGTTGAGATGTGTTGCTAATTCTTCATTATATATTGAATCACTTTGTGGAGGCTCAGCAAGCTACAAAATAAAAACATCAATAAATTCACTGAAATAATCAAAAAACAGAACTGTATATCACTTTCAGTTTTATAATGTTAGTTTTTATATTTAAAGCACTTTCCCACTCTGTGCTCAAAGCACTTTACAATTATTACCCCTGGCACGGATCTATTTACAACAGCCCTTCATACTACTTCAACTCCCTGGGGAGCATACATTTTTGTACATTCCATTGCAGCCTTTATAAGTGCATAGGATTAAAGCATTTACATTACAACCTCTATCCTATCAGGTCCCTAATTATACAGCTGGGTTGACTGTGGCACAGTCGTGGTTCAAATCTTGCCCAAGGACTTTAGCCACTCAGAAACAAATGGCAGCAATGGGGCTCGAACCTACATGTACAACCTGCAGATTCCAAGCCGGTCACTCTAGCCATTCGCCCATCATGACTCCACAACTGGATGTGGGTTCAAATGCAGCTCTCGGAATTAACTTACAAAGTAGTTGGTAGTCCTAGTGGGCTACCAGTTTCAGAAAGTGGATGCCCAAGAATGGTGACCAATAGTCCTATATTCCTGAACTGAAAACAGAGTTTCTCTATTGGAAATATGTGTGTTATTAAAATACTTTTATGTCGGTAAATCTTCCATCCTTTAAATCATCACATAATCAGTGATAGCCTGAGTGGGCTACCAGCTGCAAATTATGGTAGCCCAATAACATGAATTGGTCGTCTATGGACATTGAACTACTATCAATTTTGAGCTCTGAAATGACTATTTTTGTCAAAGCGGTTAGTGAGACAGCAAAACAAAATCAAAGATATAGGCTAGTAAAGTGGTAAAAGTTTGATGTATTTTGAATTTCTTCTGTTTATTATTACATATATGTATATATCAGAGATTACTTGTACTGGTGCATATGCAAACTACCCCAGTAGTGGTATTTTTACTGCACTGAAATACTGAAAACATTACTGCATACCTGCATGCAAATGATATGCAAATGTGGAAGCATGAAATTTGCTGTTTCAGATAAACATATGTAATAATAACAGAACCCCATGCCACATGAGTTCAAGTGTGGGTATTCAGAGGTATTTGCACTTGTGCTTGCAGTGTTTTCTACTGCTCTTTGACTCACTTACGCACAGAGAACAAGTTGCAAGTACTCATGCAAATACCACGATTAAGCCATACTTGATGTATCATGGGGTTATGTTATATACTTACATGTATGTATCATGGGGTTATGTTATATACTTACATGTATGTATCATGGGGTTATGTTATATACTTACATGTATGTATCATGGGGTTATGTTATATACTTACATGTATGTATCATGGGGTTATGTTATATACTTACATGTATGTGTCATGGGGTTATGTTATATACGTACATGTATGTATCATGGGGTTATGTTATATACTTACATGTATGTATCATGGGGTTATGTTATATACTTACATGTATGTATCATGGGGTTATGTTATATACTTACATGTATGTATCATGGGGTTATGTTATATACTTACATGTATGTATCATGGGGTTATGTTATATACTTACATGTATGTATCATGGGGTTATGTTATATACTTACATGTATGTATCATGGGGTTATGTTATATACTTACATGTATGTATCATGGGGTTATGTTATATACTTACATGTATGTATCATGGGGTTATGTTATATACTTACATGTATGTATCATGGGGTTATGTTATATACTTACATGTATGTATCATGGGGTTATGTTATATACTTACATGTATGTATCATGGGGTTATGTTATATACTTACATGTATGTATCATGGGGTTATGTTATATACTTACACTAAGGCCTAAATCGTCATCAATTTGCAAACCATTTTCATTCTCTTTTTCCTTCTCTTTGCCCTTTTCCTTTGCTTTCTTGTCTTTGTCTTGTTTCCGTTGTTGAAGTCTTTGTAGTTTTTTCTGTTGTTGTTCCTGCAAAGCTTGGAACTGTTGTTTCAATGTTTCACTATTGCCGTCCATTTTAAGTACAAAGCAGGCTTGTAAACCCGACCTGTAAAAGTAAATCCACACAAGAAAGATATTCAAAATAGAATCCATTAGCCGTAATCAAATTCAGGTGTGCCAGACATGTCCTACATTGTAAATTCCTATTGGGCCAAAGTTTTCATGCATCAATATAAATATATTTACAGTACCCACTCAGTCAACTTATGATACTATTAATCTGTATTGCCATTACAGGGGTGAACAAATCCACTGGTCCTAGCTATTTTTTGGGGCGGACCACGCAAATTTTACCTTGTCTGGTCTTTCAGACCAGTACCTTACTGTTAATAACTATGTTAAAAAGTCATCTGAATATACAGATTCATTGGTAAGATTTAATGTTTCACATTAGAGGGACCTGGGACTACTAATTCTTTCAACAGGACCACTGGATTTTTTAAGGCACTGGTTTGGAGACCACCAGTTCACAAAATAATTTGTTCTCCCCTGCATTAACTGCATCAATTATTGTAGTCTAGTTCCTATTATTATATGATGCATTATGATTACCATGACCATGGATGTTTTAGGGGAGATACATCCATGTCACGACCATCAACAATTGTAATAAGTTTCTATCCGACGCGTTACGATTACTACCACCATTAACGTAACATTAGTTTTAATTTTGGGTTGTTCTTTTATATTTTGAATTTTCTTTTGTTGCAGCTTTTAAGTGCAAACGAACATGATTGATTATGTTAGTGGATTTCTGATATAGTGGTGATGTTTATAGTAATAATCTCTCATGACAACGTTGGTGTGGTACTATTTTACTATGTTTAGTATACTTAGTTTCCTCCAATACCTGGAGAACCACAGCAATG
The DNA here is from genome assembly GCF_964340395.1 of Glandiceps talaboti. Lineage (NCBI taxonomy): Eukaryota > Metazoa > Hemichordata > Enteropneusta > Spengelidae > Glandiceps > Glandiceps talaboti. Next base: position 9,752,574 of record NC_135567.1, on the reverse strand, counting down.
TGTAGCTAACAAGATTTTTGGGTTGGGGAGGTAATAAACTAATATGTTACTAGAACTATATTACTAAAATAACACAACACAACACAACACAACACCCCCCCCCCTTATTTTTTTTTATTATAAAAATTACCTGAGAAACTCTAGTGGAATGAAAGGGTCAGTACATCCTGAGGACATCTGTTTGATATCAGGAGTAAATTGAATTTAAGCCTTCGATATCTATTTAAAAATTGTGCGATTGGTGTATCGCAACTACTCCCGGGGTCAACCACAAAGGTCAACCGTCATGAGAGCTCATTGACAACGAACATAAACAACGGTTTCGTGACTACTTACTGAAGACAATAGTAGCTAACGTCCGATACTCGCACTAAATCGACGTGAAATTTAGCCGGTTGCAAGCTTAGTAATATTCCTTGTTTCTACGATCTTACTTACCTGTGAAAATTACTCCAAAGTCATGAAAACACGATAAATTGTCAGAGTAGCAATGAAAGACAGTCGGGGGCAGCCATTTTGAACCTGGAATCTCAGTGTCATCTCGAAAAATCTCGCGAGGAAAATGGCACAGCTGATTTCAAAAAGGGATCTGTTGTAATCTATGGTAAATTTACAAACCTTAACACCAAAAAAACAACATTATTCCCCATATGTTATTAGATATCAAATGAAGTGATATTACTCTGTATTACCCAAAGTTTTAATTTTGTTTCATAGCATAATGTTGCAACACAAAATATGAAAACATTATTTTCACATACCCCTTATTTTGAAATGGACAGTTCCTCATCCAACGCATGCGCTCTACACAGATATTTCCAGGACGTTCAAAATAGTTTAGGTGGTCGTCTGCCAAATGATGTGTTTTGGCCAATATTTATAACTTACGACGATTTTTCGAGATTTCTGTTCAGACAGAAAATACAAATTGGAATTTCAAACACAGAAACGCTGTTTGACCTATTGGAATTCAGTTCTGATTCAAGTGGCTCCTGATATTGATACCGGCGACTGGTGAACGACTTGGTAACGACGTCCCTCTTCAACTTCACTGCAAACCTTGGTTTGGAGAGGTGATAACTTGATAAAATACAAAAATACACACGGGAATATTGTCAACAACATAATTCAGTAACAATGGCTGATGCTGACTCGTTATCGCTTGTAAGTAATTCTATAAATCAAATATCGTCCTCGATAGTTATGTTGTCGTTTGTAAATAAATAACATCAACAAGTGGTAGTACATCTTGTATTCTGTGATTCAGAGTGCTATTATACGGCCTATTAAAAAATGTGTGGTTCCGATTACTCTCAATTTTAGAATAGGTGATGTAGGTAGATTTTATATTTTATTTTATTATATATTTTGTTCTGTGTGAGTGTCTAGTTCAGGTTTTCCATTGTTTTCCAAAGTGTTGATTATTTCTTCCCATCAGATGTACAGCAATTATAGATTGGAGGAATAGTTTTATTTTGTCATCTTAAGTTGATGTCAGTTTCAACATCCACTATTTCTCGTGAGACTTCACAATTGTATTATTTTTTTCTCGAATACATAAAAAAAATTAGGGTTGGCAATGAAAAGCTAGGTGGGGTCGGATAACTGGAAGCAAACAAATATTTTTTTAGGCCTAAACTAAAAGATAATCTAACGGTTAGTTCATGGATGAGGCGATATACCCATGGTTAATACATTCATGGTTAATGGAAGCTCTTTTTTCGACAGGCTTTCATACGATGATCCCATGATCGACCTTTGTAACATATTGCATTTTCATAAAGAAAATAAAAATTGTGAGGTTTGTCATAAATGTGAGAATGATATTTATTTTGGTAATCTGGCAAATGATATTGATAAGAAAGGTGTATACATAAATGGGAAATTCTCTCTCTCCCTCCCTCCCTCCCTCCCCCCCCTCTCTCTCTCTCTCTCTCTCTCTCTCTCTCTCTCTCTCTCTCTCTCTCTCTCTCTCTCTCTCTCTCTCTCTCTCTCTCTCTCTCTCTCTCTCTCTCTCTCTCTCTCTCTCTCTCTCTCTCTCTCTCTCTCTCTCTCATGTCATATTGTTTACTATTATTTTTGTATTTTCACAGGCACGTTTAAATTATTACTGTCGTGAGAAGTACTATCGACATATGCAGAATGCTGCATTAGAAAGTCTGAAGAAATATGGCAGTGATCCTGTTCTTCTATTCTTTAAAGCATACAGTCTTGTCTTGGAAGGTGAGTGACAGTTTTTTACACATACAGTCTTGTCTTGGAAGGTAAGTGACAGTTTTACACACATACACTGTGATACAGTCTTGTTTTAGAAGGTGAGTGACAGTTTTTCACATACAGTCTTGTCTTGGAAGGTGAGTGACAGTTTTTCACATATACAGTCTTGTCTTGGAAGGTGAATGACAGTTTTTCACACATACAGTCTTGTCTTGGAAGGTGAGTGACACTTTTTCACACATACAGTCTTGTATTGGAAGATGAGTGGCAGTTTTTCACACATACAGTCTTGTCTTAGAAGGTGAGTGACAGTTTTTCACACATACAGTCTTGTCTTGGAAGGTGAGTGGCAGTTTTTCACACATACAGTCTTGTCTTGGAAGGTGAGTGGCAGTTTTTCACACAATCAGAACATTATATTTTTAGCATAATAGGTTTGTCACTGTTCAAATGGAAATTCATCTGTGTTGGTAAATCATTGTATCAAGTTAATCTTTTGTTCCCAAAACAAACTTGAAAATTGTTACCTGTATCATTATTACTACGGAAATCAGGAACTGTGAACAGGGAATGAAAGAAGCTGTTTGCATCGGGGCATTACACAGAGACTGCATAATAATAGGCTTGCATATCTGTAAGGTCACATGCTCAGCATAGTGGGTGAGTCTGTTGACACAGATTAAAATTTGCTGTTCAAATTTTAGGTGACAGTTTTTTCAAGTTTGTGTTATGAACAAAAGCATTGCTACATTCATGTACATCTTTTCACCCATAATGTAATTTGTAAAGACTCTAGTATACGGAACTCATATTGTCCTAACCTGGATAGAGGAAAAAGAAAATCTTAGTCACTAATATTTTCTGGTCAAGTGCAGAAATATATTTAGGAATAATTAGCTGTTATTACCCAATATTTTTCTTCATTCAACCAAGGAAAATACGAGTGACCTAAGGGGTCTTTGTAAGTACGAGTCGCAAGACAAGTAGTGAGAATCCTTAGGTCAGGAGTATTTTCCAGCTGAATGAAGAAAAATATTGGAGAATAACATAATTATACCAGCACCAGTAATATCAAAGAAAAATTAGGGAAAGTAATGGTAATTTTGCCGTTTTTGATTCATATTTCGAACACAGCAGAACCAGTGACAGACACGCACTGTTGTGACATAGACGTGTGTTGTTGTGACATAGAACGACCAGAGTCTATATATGTTAATTCCATATTTTTTATTCAACTTGCCGCATGCATGGTACATTGTATTATATGATAATACCTCGTCAGTGATAGTTTGGTAAAATAATGACAACTTTGAATGTTTAACTCATATTTTGAGCTCCACAAATTCAATCACGTAGATTTGAGCTGTCATGACGTAAAACAACCAGGTTATAAATTCCATATTTTTTGTTCAACTTTACTAGTGCATTATTGTAATTGTACTCTACTTGTTGTCATTTTTGTGTAGATCGGATTCCTGAAGGTATGAGAGAACTAGAAGCTCTGAAGGATAAACCTGAAGTCATGTTGTGTACAACCATGGCGTTAATGTATGCACATAAACGATGTAAAACTGTTGGTAAGTACATTGTAGTTCAGTTCAAGTTTTGTAAATAAAGAATCTGACTACAGTTAACCCCCCCCCCAAAAAAAAAAAACAAAAAAAAAAACAACAACAACAACAACAACAAATCAGAATTGTTTCTGGTCAGCACATTTTGTCTAAAGGTATATAGCCTTGAGTACGACAACACGTTTTTTTTTGTTTTATTTTATTTTCAACAAACCTGTCACTCAATCTACTATTTATGGCAGTTACTGTTCTTTTTATTTAGTACTTTAGACTAGAGCCAAGTGTGTATGTGGGGCAGATGTCATTTGCTTGTTCATGTTTGGCTCTGGTTTTATTTGTCAATTTTGATCATTTCACAGATAAAGAAGCAATACAGGAACTTGATGCCAAGTTAAAAGAAGAAAGAAAACATGCCAGGGAAAAGGTACATTATGTAAAACTATCTTAATTCTTTGGAGATTATTAATTCTCGGTACCTGCAATGGCATTTTATCTCATGCTAGAGGGTCAAAATAGAATAAGAAGGTTGACTTATTCTCAGTACCTGTAATAGCATTTTATCTCATGCTAGAGGGTCAAAATAGAACAAGAAGGTTGACTTATTCTCAGTACCTGTAATAGCATTTTATCTTGTGCTAGAGGGTCAAAATAGAACAAGAAGGTTGACTTATTCTCAGTACCTGTAATATCATTTTATCTCATGCTAGGGGTCAAAATAGAACAAGAAGGTTGACTTATTCCCACATCATGTGTATAGTAATGTATGTGAAGCAGGCTGTAGTGTCTACCAAGAAATCAAATATTCATTATTTAAGTATGCATAGGCAGTAATATTCTATTTCAGGTACCAAGAATTGATAAATTAAATAATTTTATTTTATATTCTTAGCCCCAAAGTAGGGGGTTATTACAATGGGCACATCACATGTAATGACACCAGGTAAAATGCCCCAGGACCAGAAAACCACCTGTATATAAAATTGCAAATTTGCAAATAGAATTATCACCCCAGAATAAATAATTGCCATTTAAATAATATTAAAATGTTATTTGTGTTTTAGGCTTTGTACTTTGCTGCTCTATTTCTGTGGCATACTGGACGCCATGATAAAGCTAGAGAATATGTGGACAGAATGTTGAAGATGTCACCACAGGCTGTAGATGTAAGTACACACCATAATATATGGCAACTATATCTTAATCTTCTTTCTCCCAATTTCTACTTAGTTGTGTACAAACAGATATCCCCTAGGGAGAAAGAGGACCAACTTGTACTTAGTTGTGTACAAACAAATACCCCCTAGGGAGAAAGAGGACCAACTTGTACTTAGTTGTGTACAAACAAATACCCCCTAGGGAGAACGAGGACTAACTTGTACTCATTTGTGTACAAACAAATACCCCCTAGGGAGAACAAGGACCAACTTGTACTTAGTTGTGTACAAACAAATACGCCCTAGGGAGAAAGAGGACCAACTTGTACTTAGTTATGTACAAACAAATACACCCTAAGGAGAAAGAGGACCAACTTGTACTTTGTTGTGTACCTACAAATACCCCCTAGGGAGAAAGAGGACCAACTTGTACTTAGTTGTGTACAAACTAATACTCCCTAGGGAGAAAGAGAACCAACTTGTACTTAGTTGTGTACCTACAAATACCCCCTAGGGAGAAAAATGACCAACTTGTACTTAGTTGTGTACAAACAAATACCCCCTAGGGAGAACGAGGACCAACTTATACTTAGTTGTGTACAAACTAATACTCCCTAGGGTGAAAGAGAACCAACTTGTACTTAGTTGTGTACCTACAAATACCCCCTAGGGAGAAAAAGGACCAACTTGTACTTAGTTGTGTACAAACAAATACCCCCTAGGGAGAAAGAGGACCAACTTGTACTTGGTTGTGTACAAACAAATACCCCCTAGGGAGAAAGAGAACCAACTTGTACTTAGTTGTGTACCTACAAATACCCCCTAGGGAGAAAGAGAACCAACTTGTACTTAGTTGTGGAAATAAATACTCCCTGGGGAGAAACCGGATTAATCATTATAGCCACCAACTAACTTGTTAGTATAATGTAGCAAAAGAAAGTCTTACAGCAGCCAGAGAGGGCACCCTTGCATATCCATAATTTGTTCTTTCTCCACAAGAAGAAAGATCCAGAAATCAGTATTTTACACTCTTGCATTGCAGGGTATGATATTGAGAGGTTGGATTGATCTGACCAGTGGTAGAGATAATTTTGTGAAAAAGTCACTCAGATATTTTGAAGATGCCCTCAAGTAAGTACAATGTATTAAAAACTTCATTCTTTTTTATATTTTGCTGAATAATATTAATAAGTGTGTTGTTACGAAGGTGGTATTAAAAACTGTTACTCTCGTAACTTATTATAACATTTTGTTATTCCCGTCTGCTCGCTGTCGTCAATCAAACCAACAAGGGAAAATATATGTTATTGCTGCTAAAAAAGTGTGGGCTTGCCGACTCTCGCTCTCTCTCAGCCAGAACTTATTGACTGTGCAGTACTTCAAGTCACTTGACGAGGAGTAACAACCCTTAGGTCATGACTATTTTCCAGCAGAATGATGAAAAATATTGATAAATAATGTAATTATACCATTGTCAGTGATATAAATAAAAAATGGGGAAAGTAAAAGCAATTTTGAACGTTTTGGCTCATATTTTGAACACAGCAGAACTCATTGACGTAAATATGCGTTGTCGGACATAGACACACGTTGTCGTGATGTAGAACGACCAGAGTATATATTCCATCCTCTTTTGTTGAACTTGGCTTGAACATGGTATAATATGTTTGTGATACTTTCTCACCAGAGTCTACAGTTTACACAAAACACAGAGAGGTTTCGTCTTAGAACTAAACACTACAACTTTATTACAGTCCACCATAGTTTGGAACAAGCACATGTAACTTCTAATATATCAATACGCCAGTGATAAGACTACAAATAACTCAGTACTGGTATACATATCATTAGGCTAACAATAAAGTAGTTCCAAAAATCATCACAATGTTAGATATGATTTTGTTAACAGCAGAACTCACTGACATAGACATGTGTTGTTGGGACATAGACGCGCGTTGTCGTGACGTAGAACGACCAGAGTATATATTCCATACTTTTTGTTTGAACGTACTTGGCTTGTGCATGGTATAACATGTTTTATATCATTTTGTTAACAGCAGAACTCACTGACATAGACATGCGTTGTTGGGACATAGACACGTGCTGTCGTGACGTAGAACGACCAGAGTATATATTCCATACTTTTTGTTTGAACGTACCTGGCTTGTGCATGGTATAACATATGTTTGATATGATTTTGTTACCAGCCTGTCAGGAAAAGAAGTAGAAGCGTTATTTGGCAAGGCTAAGTTTTTTGAGTTCAGACACAACTATAGTGGATCTCTAGAATTAATCAACCAAGCTGTGGTAGCATACCCTGGATTTATGCCAGCACTCATCGAGAAAATGAGATTACAACTAGCACTGCAGGATTGGGAACAAACCATTGAAACTTCACAAAGGTAAGACATTGTGTAGCTCAAAGACTTCTGTTTTTTATCCTGCTGTGATCAAAACCTAGGCGCCAGACCAATACAATACTGCAATACTATACAATACAGTACAATATATTACGATACAATACCGTTGGATTATCGGTGGCCGAGTGGTTAGACCACTTGCCTCTTACCACTGCGGTCGGGGTTCGAACCCCATTCAGGGTTGTCAGTGGCCGAGTTATTAAACCACTTGCCTCTTACCACTGCGGCCAGTCAGGGTTTGAACCCCATTCAGGGTTCAATTAAATTTACCACACTGTAAGTAAGAAGAGTGTCGTTCAGTTTGACTCTATCGAACAACACAAGTTTTCCTCGGGTACTTTGGTTTCCTCCTGCATTAACACTGAACCCATGAGGGACGGCCCAGGGAGACAAGTGTTTATATACTTAAAGAACTATCCAGTATAAATAAATTTTATTATTATTATTATTATACAACATAATACAGTTCAAACTTTACTTTCTAGCACATTGATAAGTGTAATTTGATTTTGTACTATTTCAGAGCGTTAGCTCAAGACCAGCATGTCATTGAAGCTGTACGTATACATATCCTGCATATGTTATGTAGGGAAGGTAGCTATGATGAGGTAAGTTTGCCACTTTACAGTAGATTTGAATCTAATTAGATGTTATACCCCAATATTTTTCTTAGTTCAGGTAAGGAAAATATGATGACCTAAGGGGTCTTTATCACTACGAGTCACTACATGACCTAAGGGGTCCTTGTCACTACGAGTCACGACATGAGTAGTGACAAGGCCCCTTAGGTCACGAGTATTTCAACAACACGTCAATATTTTTAAATGGTCATATTAATGAGGATTGGGTATTTATTTTGAATTACACTGCAAATTTATCATGGCTTCATACTCGCAAAATCAATGTAAAACAACATATACCAAGACTGTGTTTGTAACTGATTACAATGCGAAATGCACAAAAATGTGTAAAAAGTTTGATATTGTTATGTAAAATAACAAATATTTTACACGTTTATTGATTTTAATTTGTAATTTATTGAGTTTTGATCGATCTACTAATACTACAAATATTGATTATGCAATGATTTAATTTTTCAGCATTAATGTGTCACTCTGAAATTTAAAAAAAAAATGTTTGTTTTTTTATTTTAATTCTAGGCTGCCAATAAACTGGGTGAGGTGATCCAAATGTTGGATAGATTTGAACCAAAGAATCCCTGGTTGTATTATAACATGTCTCAGGCATTTTGTAGAGTGGTAAGTTATATCAAAGCTGATTGCAGGATGGAAGAAGTGGTCATGTAGTTCTCTTACTAGTTTTAGATTCATGAAATAAACTTGTTTTGTGTGACAGTGTGGATGAAGTGTGTAGTGACCAGTGTGACCTCTAAGCCAATTTGACGCACAATTTCTAGTGACACACCAATATTTGGTGTTCCCTTATCTCTTACTATGTATTGAGCATCACTGTGTGCCCTCTAAGCCACGTGCCACGGATGCACACAATTTCTACTGACACACCATAATTTGGTGTTCTCCTGTCTCTTATCATGTGGTGACTCACAAGAAATGCCAGTTTTTCTCATTTCGACTCACAAAATGTGGCTATCATTAGAGGGCACACTAGTTGGGAGAGTGTATACACTACTGTATCAATAGTGCCCTAGAGTCAATTTACATGAGATATGTTCATTGCACACATGTAGTACATTCAGTATTCTAATTTCTTGTTTGTATTACAGTGTGGGAGGAATACCCTAGTCTTACAGCAGACGTACACATTGATGGAGAGAGCTCTAGGCTTGGATAGTATGAATTCAGACTATGCTACAGAAGCTGGCTATGAATTACTTCTACAAGGCAAGGTTAGAGATGCCATGAAGTGTTATAGGAATGCCATGAAGCTGGATGAGACTAGTGTAGCAGCACTTACAGGTGAGAGGAAAGGGGGGAGAGAGAGAGAGAGAGAGAGAGAGAGAGAGAGAGAGAGAGAGAGAGAGAGAGAGAGAGAGAGAGAGAGAGAGAGAGAGAGAGAGACAGACAGACAGACAGACAGACAGACAGACAGACAGACAGACAGAGATAGAGAGAGACACAGACAGACACAGAGACAGACAGACAAGGTACAAGAATAAGAGATAATTGAGAGAAAAATAGACACGGACAAGTACAGACGAACACACACAGGGGCAGACTGACATGCAGAGAGAGGAGAGAGACTGCGACAAACAGGCAGGCAGACAAACAGACAGACAGACAGACAGACTGGTACAAGAATAAGAGATGAGAGAGAAACAGTCAGAGACAGAGGCAAAGATCTTGAGAGACACACAGACAAAGAAAGAGACACAGACAGAGCGCAAGGTTTCAGACAGAGAGGGATAATTACACATACAGACAGAGGGAGACAACTTTTAAGTTTTAAGAACATATCTTGAGGCCACCATACCATAGATCCAGGTTACATAATAATATAATTATCTTGAGACTTGTTTGACATCATCATGGCCTAAACTTACCATTCAGGACACCATACCGGTATGTTATTGTAAATGATAGGGGTTGTCGGTGGCCAAGTGGTTAAACCACTTGCCTCTTACCACTGTGGTCAGGGTTCGAACCCATTCAGGGTTCGATTAAATTTACCACACTGTAAGTAAGAAGAGTGTCGTTCAGTTTGACTCTACCAAACAACACAGGTTTTACCCTGGGTAGTCCGGTTTCCTCCTGCATTAACACTGAACCCATGACGGATAGCCCTCACTGGACTTCTTGAGAGACAAGTGTTTATATACTTTAAGAACTATCCAGTATAAATAAAGATTATTGTGATTGTTGTGTGTTTTCTACTCCAGGCATTATCAAGTGTCAGCTAATGGAAGGTCACTTAGATGATGCAGAACAACAGTTAGAGTTTCTCAATGAAATCCAGCAAAGTATCGGCAAGTCTTCAGTAAGTTCTAACAATTATTATCATAACTAGGCAAAGCCCATAAGCTCACACAGAGTAGATTCATTTGTGACTGGTGAGCCTCATGATGATGTCGTAGATAGCGCCCTCAACATGGAGAATGCACATAGTATATAGAACGCGCATGTGTAGTCATTGTACTGCAATGCATCCTTGGGTAAAAACACCAAAAAAACATTGCATAGTATACATAGTGCGTGCATGCGTACTAGTCATTGAGCCGCTATGCGACCTATTAAAATTTCTTGAATGAAATTCATATCTCACTTGTATCAAGAATACCCCAGTACGATATACTAGAATATTTTGATGTTATCCCCCAATATTTGCCTTCGTTCAGCCAAGGAAAATACAAGTGACGTAAGGGGTCATTGTCACTACGAGTTGAAAAACGAGCAGTGGCAACCCAGTGTTGTATCATTTGGAATTGTTATACCTCAGTGCAGTGTTGTATCATAAACATTTTGTACTCTCTCTTTGACAGGATCAAGTTGTTATATCTCAGTGCAGTGTTGTATTATAAACATTTTGTACTCTCTCTTTGACAGGAATTGTTATATCTCAGTGCAGTGTTGGCAAGAAAGAGAGGTAAAGGAGGTGAAGAAGTGACACAGATATTGAATGATGCTACAGAAACACACTTTGGATCTCTGAAAGGTCTGCCACTAGGTGTCCAATACTATCAACAATTAAACCCAGATTTTCTTATCGAGATTGTTAATGAATATCTACTCTTTGCTCCATCCACGGTAAGTCTCAAGTTTATGTCAGTATTTCTGTTTTATTTAACACAACAAGTCAAGACAAGACACAAATTTATGGAAGGCAGTCTTGTGTTGGTAAGACTAGCGTTATTTAAAATGATAACTCATACACAGACACAAATTTATGGAAGGCAGTCTTGTGTTGGTAAGGCTAGCGTTATTTAAAATGATAACTCATACACAGACACAAATTTATGGAAGGGCATGCCTGTTTGGGTAAGGCTAGCGCAGAAACAAAATTATGGAAGGCAGTCTTGTGTGGGTAAGGCTAGCGTCAGTGATGTCTGTTTTATTTAAAATGATAACTCATACAGAGACACAAATTTATGGAAGGGTATGCCTGTGTGGGTATGGCTAGCATTATTGAAGTCTGTTTTATTTAAAACGATAACTCATACACAGACACAAAATTATGGAAGGGCATGCCTGTGTGGGTAAGGCTAGCGTCAGTGAAGTCTGTTTTATTTAACACGATAACTCATACAGACCCAAAATTACAGAAGGGCATGCCTGTGTGGGTATAAAGGCTAGCGTCAGTCTAGATGTGTTTAACCTCTTAGTTTTCTGAATACATTAATAAATATAGCACCAAGAATGTTATATATCCGTTGAATTACAAACAACATTTTAAAAAAAATAATCAGAGTATAATCATATTAAAGTGACACAATTTGAGTTTATAATTTTTTTACTCACAAGTGAAAATACTTAAATAAAACCACATTCCAGTATAATGTTAATGTTGATAAATGTCATCTATAACATTACAACTGTCTTTTGACATTTGTTAGAAAAGTTGATTGCATAGTAGGGATTTCCTGAACATTTGTTTATATTCTGTATAATAAAATTATATCACCGGATCGTTTATATGTTATATCTTAATACCAGGTTTGAGTTCAGACAATTGTAAATGATGATTAAGCTTGCTGTAGCAAGTACAATAATGCGAGTACCTTTTAGATATGCAGCACAAACTACACCCGAATACGTATAAACTCAGCCTGTGGCCCTTAAATATAAATGATAAAAATAATCTTTCAATTTGTATATTATGACACAGTGATTGCAAATGTTTAGCTCATTAGTTTTATTGATTCATGTTGATTTGTAAACTAGCAACAAAGTAGCAAACTTCATAGATTATTTTAATTTAATTTATATTAAAATTTATATCTATCGATTCTCACAATAATATAAATTGTCTTTTTCAAAGGGTTTGTTGGTAAGTTTATCATCCATTTAATATGCATTGTTGTATCTTTCTCTGTAATCTTTGTGATCTTTGCAAGGCAATTCTCTAGTATTTACAGTATGATTTAAAAGGAGAATGTAAATCCTTGATAACATGCCATCTGTAAATTATAAAACTTCTCTCAATAATTGACATGTCAATGGCACAATGCCAACTTGATTGTTTACACTACAATTGGCAACATGCCAACTTGATTGTTTACACTACAATTGGCAACATGCCAACTTGATTGTTTAGAATAATTGGCTTCATGCCAACTTGTTTGTTTGCAATGACTGGCAAAATGCCAACTTGATTGTTCATGCTTCAATTGGCAATATGCCAATTTGGTTGTTTACAGTAATTGCCGCCATCCCAACTTTATTGCATACCATATATGGCACTGTACCAGCTTGCTGGTTTACAATACTTGGCACCTTTCCATCTTAATGGTTTATAGTAGTTGGCACCATGCCAATTTATTTATGGTGATACACTAGAATGTTTTTTTTTCAAGTAGACAGCATGTGTAGACTGTAATTTCAAACTCTGTGTCAAATGATAGATAATCTATCTAAATTCTTAAAGTCTATATAAGTCATGTTTTTAGTATGTATACATGTTCTGCAATAGATTTAAAAAATCTAGCTATGATTTCAGGATGAGTATATAGCAAATTTTGCACCAATTCATTGCAGAGTATGTTTACATACATGTATGCATTGTTACATTGTATCTATCATACTTCTCTATTTTCATAACTTATTGTGACTTAGTGAAAATGTAAATCTTATGCTACTAGGATAGAAGTATACATTGTATAAATTTACTGTTTGATGTTTGTGCTTTAGTACATGTTATATGATGGTTAGACTGTCGACAGTCGCTCGTGCCTCGATATCAGTATGCAATTATAGTAGTATTGCACCGGATCGGAGTGCCGCAACGACTTAAGTTTAGATAAAACGTAGGGGAAAAAAGGCGCGAGCGACTGTCGACAGTCTATATGATGGTGTGTTATCACCAGTACTTCACATATTACCAAAGGTTTGCTAATTTATCTGTTTATGCCATTCTCAACCCGTAAGTTCAAAGTACTTAAAAAGTCGCTTTCATGTGTGACAGTCACACCGCCCTCATCCCAGTAAACATAACCTGGTGATGGTAATTCACCAAATACAAGCAAGATCATGGTTGAATGGAAAGTACAATGTATGCAATAATTGAACCCATTGTTGGCATTTGTCCCCTTTCACTCTGCCGCTTCTTCATGGAAGAGTTATAATTGAAAATGTAACATGTATCATTGATAGTTGTAATTGGTGGCGACAGAATGTTACAATGTAACACTGACAGACATGGTTTATTTGGTGGAGATTGTTTTGACTAATGTCTCAGACATTGTGTTCACAGTCTGGGATAGCACTAACTATTTCTGGTAATGTTGTGTCTGGTAAACCTTGATTGATTATCATGTTTTTGAAACAATGTTGCAGTTACACATGCAATTACTACAGACTCATAAATAGTCACACAGACTCTCACTGAGTGGTGTTTTCAAACAGAAAGAAATAGAGTGTTGGTTCAATTAAAATCATGTTGCATAGACAGTACTTTTAACACAGCAGTGATCTTGGTTGTATTGCTACAGTAGGGATTTATATACGATCATGGGTTTCTATACTACATACAATCACAGACTCTACCTACAGGGTCTATAATACAATCATGTACATGGGTTTCTATACTACGTACAATCATAGACTCTACGTACAGGGTCTATAATACAATGTAATTCTACATATTAACCATCCCTTGTTTGCTTTCAAAGGTTTAGAATGGAAATAAACAGAGAAGCATGACCTTTGACATCAATTGTGTGTTTAACCTCTGAACTCTGACCTTACCTTTTATCTCTCCTATTTATGTGTTTATGTATTATTGTCCACAGAATTTAAAACCACACTATATGTTATCTTTCTATCCTCTCACTTTAAGGTAGTGTGTGCCTTTGTGACCTAAAAATCAAAGTTCTTCAATTCTCTCCCAATCTGATTAAAATCTGATGTAGATGTCAGCTAGTCATTCATTGTTGCTTGAATCGACCTTCGCAAGACGTGTTTACGTTTTCGTCTCGATGGCCGCCTCTACCATCTAGATGAAAACGTAAACATGTATCACAAGGGTCAATTGAAGCAAAAAATACTGGTAAAATATAACAATGAACGATTAGCCGACATCTATATCGGATTTTAATCAGATTGATTCGCTCCAAGCTTTGCCATACACGGAAAGCTTGTTTTGGGTTCTTTTGAAATAATCTAAGAAATTTAGCTTTCACCGTCTTGTTTTCAAGGAAATTAAAAATTTTGTATTTCCCATCACAAAGTTAACATTATAATATTCAGTGGCCATTTTAGGTCTATAGTCTAGTTTCAATACGACCATGTTACAATTTACACTACGTTACCTTCACTGTTCACACATAAGTGTAGTCAAAGTTGTTACTCTAGCACAAAAATTTGTGCTACCGCTTACCAGTACCCCCGACAGCGTTCATATAAATGCGATGATGTTATCGCGTCTCCACATGATTTTCGTTTAGTACAGCTGTACTAATTGAATATTAATGAGTAATTGTCTGGAGGAAGTAAACTAATTACAACTGCCTGTCAATTTGTGATGGATTGCTACTGACATACACCATTCACCCTTCACCCAGCATGGAGTTTTAGCCAGATTAACGGTAACGTGTTTAACTTTGACTAGACGTAATGTTTGAAGATCACGTAGTGTAAATCATAACACTGTCGTATTGGGACTAGATTATATAGATTCTTAAAATGGCTGAATTTTGGTATATTTCAATCTCTACTTCAAAAGTGCGCATGATGACTCTTGGTGGTTTTTTTTCACTTGATTTTAACTTAGAATGGGTTTGAGTTTTCTTGAACAGAGAAACAGTAAAAGTTTACTTTAAGATTTGTATTGTTAAGGCACATTCTACATCTACGTATTCTAAGCCAGGGTTCAATTTTGCCATGAATGTAGACACATTTTGAAAGAGATAGACTAAGAACTAGAAATTACCTGTGAATCTAAAACTAACAAACCTTTATATACATTAGTCAGGGCAGGAAAAAAGTATACACACTTAAGGTTCTGAATAATGTTTTATGTATATGTATTTAGGTCGAAAGGTTATGGTTAAACTGTTTATTTGCTGGGTTTACCACTAGGTGGCGTAGTAGTGATGATGTAATCATAGACAATGAGTAATGTTTTGTGATATTCCCCCTAAAACACAATTCTGTGTAGTCGCACCATTATAGAGAGATGTCCTGACCAGAAATATTTGGGGGGGGGGGGGGGGGGGGGGGTTTACTGTTCTACTCATAGATAAAATAGACCACTACTTGACATGAATAATGTCTAATTACAGTAGTTAATAACTGTATGTTAATAATTTTCAGTGAATGTGTTGTTGGTTGTCTGGTTCAAAAAATAAATAGTCCAGTTACAGCTAGTGTAGGTTAACTGTTTTGTTACATTGGGTTGTAAAAAACCTGTATCGCTTGTGTATTCATCAAATACTATATCTTTGCACAAGCTGGGGTAGATCCCCCTAGTTCATGTGTTTATAACCCTGGCTTAGAATAGGACCTCCTATCTTGTGTGTTTATTAACTGTCACTGTTTTGTTGCATTCACATTCCATGATCCGATGCACAACCTGACACCCTTCATGGTATTGTGTTGCTATGGTAACCCTTTCTGTTTTGCATGCTACCCAGTTGATACAGGTGAGAATCAGAGATTGTACAGTTCAATGACCTCAATTTGTCACTAAAAGGGTTTGTATCATCGGAGGCAAAAATCTAAAAGTTTTTGCAATTTTTAACAATATTTACACTTCATTGCTAGATATTTTTAGTATCTTACATTGCTTATAATTATAATAACATTGTAATGTTTACCCAGAAGAATTGCAATGCTTCATTTTAGGCAAGTTCAATTGCCTGACTTTAAAGTTTCATTTGGGGTGCAGCTAGTTCCATATAGTGCAAAATATGAGGCTATACTGACTATTGCAGATCATAACTGCAGTGTTTTTAACTTAGTAAGTGGTATCTAGTGCAAAATATGAGGCTATACTGACTATTGCAGATCATAACTGCAGTGTTTTTAACTTAGTAAGTGGTATCTAGTGCAAAATATGAGGCTATACTGACTATTGCAGATCATAGCTGTAGTGTTTTTAACTGAGTAAGTGGTATCTAGTGCAAAATATGAGGCTATACTGACTATTACAGATCATAACTGCAGTGTTTTTAACTGAGTAAGTGGTATCTAGTGCAAAATATAAGGCTATACTGACTATTGCAGATAATAGCTGTAGTGTTTTTAACTTAGTAAGTGGTATCTAGTGCCTAATATGAGGCTTTACTGACTATTGCAGATCATAACTGCAGTGTTTTTAACTTAGTAAGTGGTATCTAGTGCCTAATACAAGGCTATTGACTAATTGCAAACTCTACTTCAGCAGTGTGTTTAAAATAAGTAGGCTACTGATTCATTGCATATTATATACTACAGCAGTGTTGTTGATGTAGTGCTCGGTAAGAGTTAGCACATAATCAGGGGTGAACAAATCCACTGGTTCTGGGTCTGGGACTAGCGGTTTTTTGGGGGCGGACCACACAAATTTTACCTTGCCTGGTCTGTTGGACCAGTACCTTACTGTTAATAACTATGTAAAAAAGTCGTCCGAATATACAGATTCATAGGTAAGATTTAATGTTTCACATTAGCGGGATCTGGGACCACTAATTCTTTCAGAAGGGACACTGGATTTTTTAAGGCACTGGTCCGGGGACCACCAGTTCACGAAATGATTTGTTCACCCCTGATAATACAACGCCACTGGCTATTGCAGAAATATGTTTAACGATATAGTATAAATTATAATGCATAATCTTATGATAATGATACATGTATTCATACATGTATAGTGATAATCAAATGTATAAGAGCTGGCATGCCTGTTTCATTCATTCATACATTAACTTTCATTACTTATCAATATTGATAACAAATCTTAAATTCATCAATCAACAGTGCAATAAAAGATCAGAGTGTTCCAATATTTCAACGACTACTAATAGCCATCTTAATCTGGGAATGAGGTCATGACCTCAAAAAGGCCATGACCTCAAGCCTAAGGTGGTGTAAAAGTTCATTCCCAGATGAAGATGGCTGCCATTCGTCGAAATATTAAAAAACTTTGATATTTTGTTGCACTGTTGATTCATGAAATTAAGTTTTGTTGAGAATTCTACACAGTGAATGAAACTATTTCAACATTTCTCAATATTAAAATGTGTTGGTTGCAAATGTGAATAACAGGTGTACACTGGTGAGATTTGTTTTGGCAAAGTCTGCAATTTTTTGAGTGCTGGTTGGTGCTGACTAGCAAAAGAAATACCCTAATGTTTGTATCACTGACTTTGATTGGTCCATGATATGGGGAATTGTAGAACAGTGACCAATCATTGCATGTGATACAAATCAATTGTATGTAAGAGGGTCTAGTCTACCTGTAACCTAAATCTAACTCCCTAGCTTCAGAAAAAAATGTGTATCTTGGCCCAGTCAGTCCACTGTTGTACATTCTTGCACTACTATGCCAATTCTCTGTAATTTGGTTACCCATCTTGCGGTCACTTTTCAAAGAAGTGTCTCCAGAATGTATCCCATATGAGGAAAAAATGAAGGCTAAAATCATATGGTAGTAAGTACATGATGAAGCAGTCAACAAACTTGGCTAAAACAATGATTTATTGTAATTTGAAAATGAGATGATCAGACTCAAAGTTAGTAGAATATCTTGATGGTTGCCGCCAACTTTGTAATATAACACTTGAAATTGATCATGTTTTCAAGAGGACACTATACATGTAGTAATTAGTAATACCTGAATGTCATGGGCCTCACGCCTACATGTAGTTCAAAAGTTGTCTGTGAACAGCACTCCTAGTGGCCAAACTATGCAATCTTTTGTTTTTCTGATAATTTGAATATACATCCAGTATATTAGACTGAATTACAGTTGAGCCAACCACCCGGTCAGTCAGTCAGTCAGTCAGTCAGTCAGTCCACTATAATTCTTTTTTGCCCTCCCTCCCCCCCCCCCCCCCATATTGCCTGTACCCTGAATCATGCAAATTGCACTGAAGCACAACTGATCACATATTATATATATTATATAATTATATAGTTATTCTTCTGGCCATCCACCCGGTCAGTCAGTAAATCCACTACTTTACAGCCCCCCCTCCCCCCTACTGTTTTTGCCAGTACCCCAGATTATACCAATTACACTAAAGCACAGTTGATAACATTGTCAATGTCATTCTTTTCAGCCAAACACTCAAGGACAACCTGCAGGACCAGTGTTAAAGCGATGTGCTGCTGTACTAGATCCACTAACCAAAGCTGTACCAGGTTTACTGGATGGTTTGTTTTTACTTGGTAAAGTGAAATTCCTGTCTGGTGATGTAGACGCTGCACAAAGTACTCTACACCATTGTCTGGAAGTCAACCCTGCATTCTCTGACGCCCATTTACTTATGGCACAGGTAAATAATTGTTATAAATATCAGTAATATTCTCAGACTGATTTTCAGAAGACTCCCTAGCAACAGCTAAATGATCACATACACGTATATTGCAAAGATAACATCAGAGATCCATAGACAAGTGAACAAACATTCAAAAACTGTATGCACATATGTCTAGCAACATGACCACACCCATAGCAACAGCTAAATGATCACATTGCAAAGATAACATCAGAGATTCATAAACAAGTGAACAAACATTCAAAAACTGTATGCAAATACCGGTATGTCTAGCAACAAGACCATGCCCATAGCAACAGCTAAATGATCATATATATGTATATTGCAAAGATAACATCAGAGATTCATAGACAAGTGAACAAACATTCAAATACTATATGCAAATATGTCTAGCAACATGACCACACCCATAGCAACAGCTAAATGATCACATTGCAAAGATAACATCAAAGATTCTTAGACAAGTGAACAAACATTCAACAACTGTATGCAAATATGTCTAGCAACATGACCACACCCATAGCAACAGCTAAATGATCACATTGCAAAGATAACATCAAAGATTCATAGACAAGTGAACAAACATTCAAAAACTGTATGCAAATACCGGTATGTCTAGCAACAAGACCATGCCCATAGCAACAGCTAAATGATCACATACATGTATATTGCAAAGATAACATCAGAGATTCATAGACAAGTGAACAAACATTCAAAAACTGTATGCAAATATGTCTAGCAACATGACCACACCCATAGCAACAGCTAAATGATCACATATATTGCAAAGATAACTTCAAAGATTCATAAACAAGTGAACAAACATTCAAAAACTGTATGCAAATATGTCTAGCAACATGACCACACCCATAGCAACAGCTTAATGATCACATATATTGCAAAGATAACTTCAAAGATTCATAGACAAGTGACCAAACATTCAAAAACTGTATGCAAATATGTCTAGCAACATGACCACACCCATAGCAACAGCTAAATGATCGCCTTTATTGCAAAGATAACAACATGGTTGGATAGGCAACTGGATAGTCATTCACCAAATGAACACTTATTGTTAGCATGGACTAGCATATGGATAAACATTTTAAAAAACTGTACAGTTGTGCTACAATGCCATTGGCACTTTTTTTTTTTACAGGAAGTCACTTTTTGCTGTCTTCACAGCTAAGTGGTGTAGTGGTGATGATGTACGATTTTCATAATTTGTTTTTACATTTTTTTTTACTAGATCCATTCACACCTCGGTAATTTCAAGCAAGCCTCCCAGTCTTTGGAACAAGGTCTCAGCTACAACTTTGAGGTAAGACTCAACTTATGTCAACATATATTCTCAGTGTCTTTGCTCAAGTTGGAGAAACCCTGGTAACAGAAAGGGAGAATTGGGTAAAATTTGCATAGTTTCCCAAACACTCTATTATAATAGCAATTTTGAACATTTTGACTCATATTTCAAGCACAGCAGAACCAGTTACATAGGCACGCATTAACAAGACATCGACGTTGTCGTGACATAGAACAACCAGAGTATATATTCCATATTTATGGCTTATGCGTGGTATAATAATGAATAAACTGTATTAATTTGACAGGTACGTGAAGCACCGCTGTATCACTTAATAAAAGCCAGAATTCAGAAACGAAAAGGTGACATAGAAGACTCCGTAAAAACTCTACAGACGGCAATGACACTGCCTGGAATTAAAAAACCTTGTAAGTACATTTCTAACATTAAATTTTTTTAAATTTCAGGCGTGTTCTATTGGGTTCTATTTGGTGCGTGCAAATATTAGAACTTTTCACACGTATAACCGTTAATCACGCACGGTTGTCATTCTGTTCCATAACATTGATATGTGTTCAGGTGTTTACTTGACATGTCTGAAGCTCACCGATATTACCTTGAAAAAGAATTTTTATTTGAAAAATCGGATTTTACATCAATTTATACTGACTGACTTACAAGTTCTATATGCATTTCTTTAAATCTTTGAGCTATTCATCTTCACTACATGTAGTAAGCTCTCATTACACACGGTTAGCTCTAAAAAAATTGCTTTGTTCCATTTACCCAACCCCCACCTACTTTTTCACTGCCGACCCCAAACTTTTAAAAATTATTTGAGAGAAAAATAATAAAATCTCGAAAATTTTGAAGTCTTGCGAGAAATATAGCGGATACAGAAACTGACATCAACTTAAAAAGACAATATAAAACTATTATTCCAATCTGTAATGGCTGTATATCTGATAAGAAGAAACCAATAACACATAGACCATATGGAAAAGAACAGAAAACATTATAACTACCTGAACTAGACACTCACACATTAAAAAATAAAATATTTAAAAATAATTTAAAATAAAAAATCTACCTACCCCATCTCTTTTAATATTGACTGACTGATTGATTGATTGGTTGATCGATCGATTGATTGATTGGTCAATCGATTGATTGATTGATTGATTGAATGATTGATTGATTGATTGATTGATTGATTGATTGATTAAACTTTGCAATAAATATGATTTTTAGACTGAGAATGATATATCACTGATGTGTAACAAAATGCAAATGAGGATAATTTATTTAGAACTTGTATAATCTATTTTCAGCACACCCTGGGTCAGCCAAGAAATCTAAAGGTCAAATAAGCACCAATGATAGAGTGTCTGTCTTTTTGGAATTAGCTGATGCTTTCAGACAATTGGACAGACAGGTGAGTAACATTTCATATCACAATTCCTATGACAACAAGGTTAGTTATAACCATGGTTACTTGAGAGCTACCTAACAAGGGATTTTACGTCTCACTGCAGATCTCGCGAGATATGCCAAATTTATGCTTAACAACAGCGGTTGTCAAACGTGATCACAGTCAAGCTTTTCACCTTGCCATGTGCGACGACATTGAGAACAATAGTGTTGGTAAGCATTTGACACATTCAGCTTGACCACTCTCACGTAGTTGCTATATGGACGAATTAGCTCATGCAGAATCTCGTGAGATCTGCCCCAAAACAAAAACGGTTTATTAGTTCTGCATAATTGATGGGTATTGACAGTGTTCCTTAGTACTTTGGAGTGTATAATGCTCCTTCAGGAGAACTCTGGATATTATTGAAGTTGTTGTAGCATATTAAGTAAAAGTTAGGGAAGTGACTGTGTAGATCAGTGTGCCCATAGGCCAATTTGACATGCCACTGATGCACACAATTTCTAGTGATGCACCAAAATTTGGTGTTCTCCTATCACTTACTATGTGGTGAGTGTGCCCTAAGCCAATTTGACGAACCACTGACACACACAATTTCTAGTGACGCACCAAAATTTGGTGTTCTCCTATCTCTTACTGTGTGATGAGTGTGCCCTCTATAAGCCAATATGACACCCCACTGATGAACATTATTTCGAGTGAGGCTCAAAAATTTGATGTTCCCTTAACTCTTACTATGTGGTGACTCACAAGAAATCCCAGTGTTTCTCATTTTGACTCACAACAACAAAATTTGGCTATCATTAGAGGGCACACTGTACTATCCCTCACTACTAGTTAACCAATTAAGTCATTTATGCAAATCAACAGAGGAATGATCTATTTTTGTCTATTTAACATTCCTAGCCTGAGGCTGCCAAAGTGATGCAGGATGCTATCAATGAATTCACTGGCACACCAGAAGAAGTCCGTATCACCATTGCCAACGCTGACTTAGCCTTACAACGAGGTGATATAGAACTAGCACTGGGTATGCTGAGAAATATTACACCGGAACAAGCCTACTACGTAGAGGCCAAGGAGAAGATGGCAGATATCTATCTGAACTATAGGAAAGATAAACGACTCTATGCCAGTTGTTACAGGTAAGATTTCTTACATTGCTGTAACCACCTACAATGTGAGGCCCTTGATATACAACTCTATGCCAGGTGTTACAGGTAAGATTTCTTATAACCACTATAATGATGTGTGTAATCTAAATAATAAATATTATTAATATTTATTTATTTACTGATTGGTTGGTTGGTATAACTGATTGGTTGGTGGGTGGGTAGTTGATTGATCTATTGATTGATTGATTGATTGATTGATTAATAGATAGATTGATTGATTGATTGATTGATTGATAGCTTGATTGATTGATTGATTGATTGATTGATTGATTGATTGATTGATTGATTGATTGATTTAAAATGACACTGACTTTATATTTTTTGGTGATTATTTTTTTCAGAGAACTTGTTGACAAACATCCCAGCTCCCATACATGTCTACTCCTTGGTGATGCCTACATGAGTATCCAGGAACCTGAGAAGGCAATTGAAGTGTACGAGTCGGCACTGAAAAAGAACCCCAGAGACTCTGCATTGGCTAGTAAGATCGGTAAAGCACTGGTTAAAACACACAACTATGGCAAGGTAAGGACAAGTGACTTACAGCCAAATTGAAGTTGGCATGACATTTCACTCATTGGACATGATGTTATGTATGGAGACATAGAAGTCTTTCGACTCCACATTAACAATAACAGAGACACCACACTAGTGTGCCATCTGCACCATTGACATAACCCTTTACTTCCTCAACTCCCTGGGGAGCACTATGCCCTCTAAGCCAATTTGATATGCCACTGACACACACAATTTCTAATGACGCACCAAAATTTGGTGTTCTCCTATCTCTTCCTACATGTATGTGGTAACTCACAAGAAATACCAGTTTTTATCATTTTGAGAATTTGACCCACAACAACAAAATTTGGCTATCGTTAGAGGGCACACTGTTGTGACCACACACACACACACACACACGCGCGCGCGCATGCACGCACGCACATACAAAGCAGAATACCTTACGAAATGACAATGATAAACATTTGCTCGTCTTGTAAAGTGCAGTAGAAATCAATCAATCAATCAATCAATCAATCAAAATTCCAATAGCACCGAATTCCAGAGCAATGTTCTTTTCAGTGGTGCTGATTGGCTAAAGCACACCATAGGCTTTGGTGAACAAATAAATCTTCAGTTTTGATTTGAAGCAATCCAGGCTGGAGGCTTGGCAAATATCAAAAAGGAAAAATAATACATAGACTTGATGGTCATAGCATAGTAGTTTCCATTGTTGACTTTCATACCGATATAATCAAAATAATAAGCTTGTCTGGTTCTACCTGTACATCCCAATTGTACTCTGATTTGCCAGACAATGATAAACTGATTCTGTAATCTCTAGAGTATATATTTTAGTGGAGAGCGTATGCACCAAACTCATGCAATTATTTCCTGTACCTCTCCCCGAAACACTTTGCCCAAATATGGCAAGTGGTACGCTCATTGATATCCATTCGCTCAATGGTTTGACTTTGTTAATTTTGTGAATGAAAGAATATTTCACTGCCAATTTATGCGGTGATGTCATTCAAACGATGATTCCATGCCATTACATGGGAGATATGATAAACCTTTACAGCCCCTGCAAATGGGTTTTGCAAACTTCAGAAGTATAGCTAAAAGGCCCTTCTACAGTCACACCCTTCCACCGTACTACAACATACCTCAGTCTACAAAACCCATATCATGGCCACATAGATAAGTACATGTATACTAAGTTACACCTATTTTCATATCTCTTTAGGCTATCAATTACTATGAAGCAGCCCTGAAGACAGGCAGTCAAAATTTTCTACGATATGACTTGGCAGAGTTGTTACTTAAACTACGACAATATGACAAAGCAGAGAGAGTGTTAAAAATAGCGCTAGAGAAGGCACAGGGTGAGTATAAGAATTATTACTTAAACTACGACAATATGAGAAAACAGAGAGAGTGTTAAAAATAGCACTAGAGAAGGCACAGGGTGAGTATAAGAATTATTACTTAAACTACGACAGTATGACAAAGCAGAGAGAGTGTTAAAAATAGCACTAGAGAAGGCACAGGGTGAGTATAAGAATTATTACTTCAACTATGACAGTATGACAAAGCAGAGAGAGTGTTAAAAATAGCACTAGAGAAGGCACAGGGTGAGTATAAGAATTATTACTTCAACTATGACAGTATGACAAAGCAGAGAGGGTGTTATAAATAGCACTAGAGAAGGCACAGGGTGAGTATAAAAATTATTACTTAAACTACGACAGTATGACAAAGCAGAGAGAGTGTTAAAAATAGCACTAGAGAAGGCACAGGGTGAGTATAAGAATTATTACTTCAACTACGACAATATGACAAAGCAGAGAGGGTGTTAAAAATAGCACTAGAGAAGGCACAGGGTGAGTATAAGAATTATTACTTAAACTACGACAGTATGAGAAAACAGAGAGAGTGTTAAAAATAGCACTAGAGAAGGCACAGGGTGAGTATAAGAATTATTATACCAAGTTGAACTAAAAATATGGAATATATATGGTAGTTCTACATCACAACAACACATGTCAACTACATCATTAGTTCTACTGTGTTCTAAATATGAGTCCAAACGTCCAGAACCAGTGACGTAAACACTTGCAGTCCTGACATAGATGTACATTGTGACGTAGAACGACCAGAGTATATTATTATATTTTCATTTCAGGCTTATTCATGGTATAATATCTGATGTCAGAAAATATTTTCACAACTTCTCATCCATTTTTTTTGTTTTTAACTTCAGCTAAAGACCTACAATCGATGATAGAAGAAACTCGATGTATGATATTACTGTCTAAAGTGTATCACAAAGCCGGCAAGCTAGATGACTGTATGCTGTCTCTAAGTAATGCCAGAGATGTCCAGGCAAGGTAAAAACTTCAGTTCATATATATGTCCAGGCAAGGTAAAAACTTTAGTTCATATAAATGTCCAGGCAAGGTAAAAACTTCAGTTCATATAAATGTCCAGGCAAGGTAAAAACTTCAGTTCATATATATGTCCAGGCAAGGTAAAAACTTTAGTTCATATAAATGTCCAGGCAAGGTAAAAACTTCAGTTCATATAAATGTCCAGGCAAGGTAAAAACTTCAGTTCATATATATGTCCAGGCAAGGTAAAAACTTTAGTTCATATAAATGTCCAGGCAAGGTAAAAACTTCAGTTCATATAAATGTCCAGGCAAGGTAAAAACTTCAGTTCATATATATGTCCAGGCAAGGTAAAAACTTTAGTTCATATAAATGTCCAGGCAAGGTAAAAACTTCAGTTCATATAAATGTCCAGGCAAGGTAAAAACTTTAGTTCATATAAATGTCCAGGCAAGGTAAAAACTTCAGTTCATATAAATGTCCAGGCAAGGTAAAAACTTTAGTTCATATATATGTCCAGGCAAGGTAAAAACTTCAGTTCATATAAATGTCCAGGCAAGGTAAAAACTTTAGTTCATATATATGTCCAGGCAAGGTAAAAACTTCAGTTCATATATATGTCCAGGCAAGGTAAAAACTTTAGTTCATATATATGTCCAGGCAAGGTAAAAACTTCAGTTCATATAAATGTCCAGGCAAGGTAAAAACTTCAGTTCATATATATGTCCAGGCAAGGTAAAAACTTCAGTTCATATATATGTCCAGGCAAGGTAAAAACTTTAGTTCATATGAATGTCCAGGCAAGGTAAAAACTTTAGTTCATATAAATGTCCAGGCAAGGTAAAAACTTTAGTTCATATAAATGTCCAGGCAAGGTAAAAACTTTAGTTCATATATATGTCCAGGCAAGGTAAAAACTTCAGTTCATATATATGTCCAGGCAAGGTAAAAACTTTAGTTCATATATATGTCCAGGCAAGGTAAAAACTTCAGTTCATATAAATGTCCAGGCAAGGTAAAAACTTTAGTTCATATATATGTCCAGGCAAGGTAAAAACTTCAGTTCATATATATGTCCAGGCAAGGTAAAAACTTTAGTTCATATATATGTCCAGGCAAGGTAAAAACTTCAGTTCATATAAATGTCCAGGCAAGGTAAAAACTTTAGTTCATATATATGTCCAGGCAAGGTAAAAACTTTAGTTCATATAAATGTCCAGGCAAGGTAAAAACTTTAGTTCATATAAATGTCCAGGCAAGGTAGAAACTTTAGTTCATATAAATGTCCAGGCAAGGTAAAAACTTCAGATCATATAAATGTCCAGGCAAGGTAAAAACTTTAGTTCATATAAATGTCCAGGCAAGGTAAAAACTTCAGTTCATATATATGTCCAGGCAAGGTAAAAACTTCAGTTCATATATATGTCCAGGCAAGGTAAAAACTTTAGTTCATATAAATGTCCAGGCAAGGTAAAAACTTCAGTTCATATATATGTCCAGGCAAGGTAAAAACTTCAGATCATATAAATGTCCAGGCAAGGTAAAAACTTCAGTTCATATATATGTCCAGGCAAGGTAAAAACTTCAGTTCATATAAATGTCCAGGCAAGGTAAAAACTTCAGTTCATATAAATGTCCAGGCAAGGTAAAAACTTCAGATCATATAAATGTCCAGGCAAGGTAAAAACTTCAGTTTATATAAATGTCCAGGCAAGGTAAAAACTTCAGTTCATATAAATGTCCAGGCAAGGTGAAAATGCACACAGACACATGAATACAGACACACACACAGACACACAGACACACACACGCACACACACAGACACAGACACACACACACACACACACACACACACACACACACACACACACACACTCACTCACTCACTCACACATGTCTAGTGTATGATAATAATTTGGTGGAAGTTCATTACAGTCCCATAAGTTAGAAAGTTAATTTATTCATGGTGTTTGTCTTTGTTCTTTTTTTGTGTAGAGTTTTGAAGAGAGTACAATTAGAACAACCTGATGCAGTACCAACACAGAAAGCCCTGGCAACTACGTAAGTATACACTACATGTAGTTTGGATACCAACATGGTTTCTAACTAAACCACGTCTGGTCAAAGTCCCTTAATCAGCACAACAAGTTGTTCAACCAATCAGTGAACCCAACTGTTATAGTGACGTAAACAGTGTATAAGTAGCATCCTGAGCTGACAAATATACCATATTTAGATATTACATAACTGCCCCAATAACTGCCCCAATAAATGAATTAGTTCCAGTACATGTAGTTATGTTAGTTACCATTCTACTAGCTACTTTCTGTCTTCCCTTTCAAAATTGCATGTCTCATTTCTCTTCTCTGCTTCTCTTTGTCTACATGTACTTTCATTTTCTCTCTCTCTCTCTCTCTCTCTCTCTCTCTCTCTCTCTCTCTCTCTCTCTCTCTCTCTCTCTCTCTCTCTCTCTCTCTCTCTCTCTCTCTCTCTCTCTCTCTCTCTCTCTCTCTCTCTCTCTCTCTCTCTCTCTCTCTCACTCTCTCTCTTCTCTCTCTCTCACTCTCTCTCTCTCTCTCTCTCACTCTCTCTCTCTCACTCTCTCTCTCTCTCTCTCACTCTCTCTCTCTCTCTCTCTCTCTCTCTCTCTCTCTCTCTCTCTCTCTCTCTCTCTCTCTCTCTCTCTCTCTCTCTCTCTCTCTCTCTCTCTCTCTCTCTCTCTCTCTCTCTCTCTCTCTCTCTCTCTCTCTCTCTCTCTCTCTCTCTCTCTCTCTCTTGTAACCAATCTGTAAATGTTATCTACAGTAATGATATAATCCATGTCTTATTTGTAAATATTTTATACAATTATACTATTTGCAGTATTTGTGCTCAGATGGCCAAACATGCCACAGAACAGAGAGAGTTTGATAAAGCTATAAAACTCTACAAGGAAGCATTGATATATACAGATAATGATGGAAAAGCAATGCTAGAACTAGCTAGGCTGTACCTACAACAAGATGACCTGGATGCATGTCAACATCAACTTATGCAGTTATTACAATCTGATAAAGAGAATGATGCAGCAACTGTGGTAAGTATGCCACCTCACACAGCTGTTACCATGGAAACAAACTTTCAAAATGATGCAGTATTATTATAAATATCATCTCACGCACACAGCTGCTATCATGGAAAAAAACTTTCAAAATGATGCAGCAACTGTGGTAAGTATTATATTACAAATATCATCTCACACACAGCTGCTACCATGAAACAGACTTTCAAAATGATGCAGTATTATTATAAATATCATCTCACGCACACAGCTGCTACCATGGAAACAAGCTTTCAAAATGATGCAGCAACTGTGGTAAGTATACCATCTCACACAGCTGTTACCATGGAAACAAACTTTCAAAATGATGCAGTATTATTATAAATATCATCTCACGCACACAGCTGCTACCATGGAAACAAGCTTTCAAAATGATGCAGCAACTATGGTAAGTATACCATCTCACACACAGCTGTTACCATGGAAACAAACTTTCAAAATGATGCAGCAACTATGGTAAGTATACCATCTCACACACAGCTGTTACCATGGAAACAAACTTTCAAAATGATGCAGCAACTATGGTAAGTATACCATCTCACACACAGCTGTTACCATGGAAACAAACTTTCAAAATGATGCAGCAACTATGGTAAGTATACCATCTCACACACAGCTGTTACCATGGAAACAAACTTTCAAAATGATGCAGCAACTATGGTAAGTATACCATCTCACACACAGCTGTTATCATGGAAAAAAACTTTCAAAATGATGCAGCAACTGTGGTAAGTATACCATCTCACACACAGCTGTTACCATGGAAACAAACTTTCAAAATGATGCAGCAACTGTGGTAAGTATACCATCTCACACACAGCTGTTACCATGGAAAAAAACTTTCAAAATGATGCAGCAACTGTGGTAAGTATACCATCTCACACACAGCTGTTACCATGGAAACAAACTTTCAAAATGATGCAGCAACTGTGGTAAGTATACCATCTCACACACAGCTGTTACCATGGAAACAAACTTTCAAAATGATGCAGCAACTGTGGTAAGTATACCATCTCACACACAGCTGTTACCATGGAAACAAACTTTCAAAATGATGCAGCAACTATGGTAAGTATACCATCTCACACAGCTGTTACCATGGAAACAAACTTTCAAAATGATGCAGCAACTGTGGTAAGTATACCATCTCACACAGCTGCTACCATGGAAACAAACTTTCAAAATGATGCAGCAACTATGGTAAGTATACCATCTCACACACAGCTGTTACCATGGAAACAAGCTTTCAAAATGATGCAGCAACTGTGGTAAGTATACCATCTCACACAGCTGCTACCATGGAAACAAACTTTCAAAATGATCCAGCTACTATGGTAAGTATACCATCTCACACAGCTGCTACCATGGAAACAAGCTTTCAAAATGATGCAGCAACTGTGGTAAGTATACCATCTCACACACAGCTGTTACCATGGAAACAAACTTTCAAAATGATGCAGTATTATTATAAATATCATCTCACGCACACAGCTGCTACCATGGAAACAAACTTTCAAAATGATAGCAGCAACTGTGGTAAGTATACCATCTCACACAGCTGTTACCATGGAATGCAGCAACTGTGGTAAGTATCATATTATCATATTATAAATATCATCTCACGCACGCAACTGCTACCATGGAAACAAACTTTCAAAATGATGCAGCAACTGTGGTAAGTATCATTATAAATATCATCTATCGTCCTTACTGGTATATTTTGTGTTTGGTGAGCAGAAACTCAAAAGTGACAATGTTTTTTATTTCTATGTACAGATGATGGCTGACTTGATGTTTAGGAAAGGTGAATATGACCAGGCTATATTTCATTTCCAGCAACTTTTAGAAAGATCACCAGGTTAGTACATGCATGTATCAGAAACTTAAAAACAGGGTGTGTTCTACTAAACTCGTTTGGACTGTCAACAACAAAATTGGGCTATCATTAGTGGGCACACTGTACGCCACACTTGCACTAAAGTGTACTGGGGTTCTGTCATAGTATGCACTCACAACATTACAAGTAATCTCTGCTACATATTTAAAAACTCGTTTTGATTTGTTCTGTAGACCATTATGAAGCACTGAGTCGACTGATAGATCTGATGCGTAGAGCTGGTAAATTAGAAGACGTCGGACAATTCTTAGAACAAGCTGAGAATTCCTCAGCAAGAGCACCGTCAGATCCTGGGTTTAATTATTGTAAGGGCTTACATGTATGGTAAGTATATGTATGTTACAGTGAAAATGATGACGGTTTGGTGTTTCACTCATGGGACATTACAGCTAAAATGATGTAGGCTTGGTGTTTTACTTATGGGACATTACAGCTAAAATGATGTAGACTTGGTGTTTCACTCATGGGACATTACTGCTAAAATGATGTAGGCTTGGTGTTTTACTTATGGGACATTATAGCTAAAATGATGTTGGCTTGGTGTTTCACCCATGGGACATTACAGCTAAAATGATGTAGGCTTGGTGTTTCACCCATGGGACATTACTGCTAAAATGATGTAGGCTTGGTGTTTTACTCATGGGACATTACAGCTAAAATGATGTAGACTTGGTGTTTCACCCATGGGACATTACAGCTAAAATGATGTTGGCTTGGTGTTTTACTTATGGGACATTATAGCTAAAATGATGTAGGCTTGGTGTTTCTCTCTTGAGACATTACAGCTAAAATGATGTAGGCTTGGTGTTTTACTTATGGGACATTACTGCTAAAATGATGTAGGCTTGGTGTTTTACTTATGGGACATTACTGCTAAAATGATGTAGGCTTGGTGTTTTACTTATGGGACATTACTGCTAAAATGATGTAGGCTTGGT
This sequence comes from Glandiceps talaboti, assembly GCF_964340395.1. Taxonomy (NCBI): domain Eukaryota; kingdom Metazoa; phylum Hemichordata; class Enteropneusta; family Spengelidae; genus Glandiceps; species Glandiceps talaboti. Next base: position 9,720,867 of record NC_135567.1, on the reverse strand, counting down.
GTTTTACTTATGGGACATTACAGCTAAAATGATGTAGGTTTGGTGTTTCACCCATGGGACATTACAGCTAAAATGATGTAGGCTTGGTGTTTCACTCATGGGACATTACAGCTAAAATGATGTAGACTTGGTGTTTCACTCATGTGACATTACAGCTAAAATGATGTAGGCTTGGTGTTTTACTTATGGGACATTACAGCTAAAATGATGTAGGCTTGGTGTTTCTCTCTTGAGACATTACAGCTAAAATGATGTAGGCTTGGTGTTTTACTTATGGGACATTACTGCTAAAATGATGTAGGCTTGGTGTTTTACTTATGGGACATTACTGCTAAAATGATGTAGGCTTGGTGTTTTACTTATGGGACATTACTGCTAAAATGATGTAGGCTTGGTGTTTTACTTATGGGACATTACAGCTAAAATGATGTAGACTTGGTGTTTCACTCATGGGACATTACAGCTAAAATGATGTAGGCTTGGTGTTTTACTCATTGGACATTGCAGCTAAAATGATGTGGGCTTGGTGTTTAACTCATTGGACATTGCAGCTAAAATGATGTAGGCTTGGTGTTTCACTCATTGGACATTACAGCTAAAATGATGTGGGCTTGGTGTTTAACTCATGGGACATTACAGCTAAAATGATGTAGGCTTGATGTTTTACTTATGGGACATTACAGTTAAACTGATGTAGGCTTGGTGTTTCATTCATGGGACATTACAGCTAAACTGATGTAGGCTTGGTGTTTCATTCATGGGACATTACAGCTAAAATGATGTAGGCTTGGTGTTTTACTTATGGGACATTACAGCTAAAATGATGTAGGCTTGGTGTTTCTCTCTTGAGACATTACAGCTAAAATGATGTAGGCTTGGTGTTTTACTTATGGGACATTACAGCTAAACTGATGTAGGCTTGGTGTTTCATTCATGGGACATTACAGCTAAAATGATGTAGGCTTGGTGTTTTACTTATGGGACATTACAGCTAAAATGATGTAGGCTTGGTGTTTCTCTCTTGAGACATTACAGCTAAAATGATGTAGGCTTGGTGTTTTACTTATGGGACATTACAGCTAAAATGATGTAGGCTTGGTGTTTCACTCATGGGACATTACAGCTAAAACGATGTAGGTTTGGTGTTTCACTCATGGGACATTACAGCTAAAATGATGTAGACTTGGTGTTTCACTCATGGGACATTACTGCTAAAATGATGTCGTCTTGGTGTTTCACTCATGGAACATTACATTTTTGACACAAAGATAGACATATTTCAGCTCTAGGCTAAGAGTAACAGACCCCATTCTGTGTGAGTTCCAGTGTGGGTACTCAGTGATATTTGCACACGTGCTTGCAGTGTTTTCTGCCCTGCTTTCACTTGCTACACCAGCTGTTGATTAATTAATGTCCTATTTATAGAAACAATAGACCCCTAATTTATATGTACATTGTAAAATGCCCAATCAATCCTTTTTAATGAATATATTGCCAGATTTCTGATTAAAAAAATAGTACTCCAATCAGAGGTATACTGGTAGTGCAGCTTTTAATTATTATTAACACCATGCATATTTTTTATATATACTCTATGTCACAACAACACGCGTCTACATCACTGGTTCTTCTGTGTTCGAAATATGAATCAAAACATTCAAAATTGTCATTACTTTCATTGATTTTTCTTTGATAGTACTGGCAGTGATATAATTTGTTATTCTCTAATATTTTTCTTCATTCAGCTGGAAAGTACTCATGACCTAAGGGTTGACACTACTCATCGAGTGACTCATAGTGACAAGGCCCCTTAGGTCAGTTGTATTTACCTTGGCTGAATGAAGAATAAATGGTGGTGAATAACTTCTCTAATTATATCTATTGTTGTAAATATTTGTAGGTACTTAGGAGACGCTAACACTGCATTGAAACATTTCAACATGGCACGTAAGGACACGGATTGGGGACAGAAAGCTTTGGAGAATATGATAGAAATTTGTCTAAATCCTGACAATGATACCGTTGGAGGTGAAGTCTTTGAACATATGGATGGGGAATTTAGGTAAGACATACACATCATACAGCCCTCAGTGATTGGCCTAGATCAAATCACATGACCCAAAGTGACTAATTTGCATATAGTGGACACTAGTCATGTTCTATTCTCCCTAGGGTGATATTCATCGCTATCAAGGATTTGCTTTGGTTACTGAAAGTATTGGCTCAGATCAAATCACACGATATGAACTATTGGCCCTAAGTGACTGATTTGCATATAGGGGTCACTAGTCATGTTCTATTCTCCCTAGGGTGATATTCATCGCTATCAGGGATTTGCTTTGGCTACTGAAGTGAAAGTATTGGCCTAGATCAAATCACATGGTATGAACTATTGACCCAAAGTGACCTCAATTTGCATATATGGGGCACTAGTCATGTTCTATTCTCCCTAGGGTGATATTCATCGCTATCAGGGATTTGCTTTGGTTACTGAAGTGAAAGTATTGGCCTAGATCAAATCACATATTATGAACTGTTGACCCATAGTGACCTCAATTTGCATATATGGGGCACTAGTAGTGTTCTATTTTCCTTAGAGGGTAATATTCATGAAGCATGTATTTGCATTGACTACTAGCTTTGACTGTGCCTGAGAATGTCATGTGTTACATAACATTTATTGCATAGTGAACACATATTGCCTGGCCATGAGGGCTATAGCACCCGTTTATTACACCCGAGGGACTGTGAGTTACCAGAATCACATGCTATTTCCCGAGGCCAAAGGCCGAGGGAAATAGCATGTGATTCTGGTAACTCACAGTCACGAGGGGGTAATGAACGGGTGCTATAGCCCGAATATAGGCCAGGCAATATGTGTTTTATAATATACCTCATGCTGTGAACTCGCGGTGGCAGACGACATCGTCAGAAGCTCCCATTTTGACCTGCTGTGAACGCGCGGTGGTCACGTGACCATGTAAAAATTGATGGGACTATTTCCCCAAGGGAAGTAGTCATTCTATTTTCCTATCACGTGACTGATTCTAGCGAATCATGGCACAGCATTATCACTAGGTATATTATAATTCTATCTAGTCACTAGTAGAACTATACTGTGGTAACGAGTCTAAAGACAACCATGTCATAAGACACCAAAACTGTATTTGTCATGTGCAAGAGAACTAAGTTTACTTTCATTATATATATTATATGTGTGACAACGATGCTTTGTTCGATTACTATGTTGCATGTACACTCAGTTGAGCTAAGTAAAACATTGAAACTAGCCAACAGGCAACACACCTTTATAAGACATATTACCCCTTGTGCACTAGTATATCAACTTTTGCCCCTTGCTGTCAGTTGCGTAACAACCGTAGAGGTAATATACGTGTACTAGTACCCTTGACACCTGTCAATCATTCATATAATTAACATAATTACCGATGCCTATTCAACATTAATAATTTAAGCAGAAGTGTCTAGTCGCGATTCTGATGAAGCCGATATTACATAATATTCCGAGATTCCGTGGTCATGTGAAATTTCAGTATTTTTAAAGGAAGACGAGCAGCATTTAGTCACTTTATTTTATAATTGTGTATATTTTTCCAAAGTGGTAATTTTTTATGGAGGATATATTATTCATGGTTCCAAGAATCAATAGCACAGTACAATATAGTTACTTTGGAACGGTAAATAGGAAACGAATGCAACGTTTAATTTCGATTCGATCCGCCCTCTACTATGAACCTTCATCACGCAATCATTTCATTATTCAGCGTTGATGTCGCCCTCTGTAACTTTGAATGTTTTTGTCTTTTCCAGTAATTCTACAGAGAAGCAGGATTCTGAAGCCCTGGCTGTCAGAACAGCTGAGAAATTATTAAAGGTGAGTCTATCTAACGATTTAAAGTACACTAACTGTGTAATAGGGGTATAACCAACCGATATTACACCATACCCAAGCCAAGTTATTGTCTTTGAACAGAAAATATGGATTATATATCCTGGTCGTTTTACATCACAACAACCTGTGTAGATGTCACTGGTTCTGCAGCGCTTGAAATATGAGTCAAAATATTCCAAATGGCCATTATTTTTCCCAAGTTTTTTTGAATAATGCTTGATGGGGTATATTATATTATTCCACATTATTTTTCTTCATTCAACCGGAAAATACTTCAATACTTGTGACCAAAGAGTTGTCACTACTCATCAAGCAACTCATAGTGACAAGGCCCCTTAGGTCACTCTGTATTTTCCTTGGCAGAATGAAGAAAAATGTTGAGGAATAATATGTTTTATATTCACAGAAAATTGTATTAGTAGTGTAATATTAAAATCATGATTGTATTTGTGGACTGATTTTTGGGTGTGGACCCCTAAATCAATTTAATTGGGTACATTGTAGGATATCATATATATACAGTTACACAGATACCGGTATGTTTACCACAGGTGATTAAATGCAGTTCAAGGTGTACGATTTTACAATTAAACATAGCGTCTAAAAAAAAAAAAAAAAAAAAAAAAAAAGTTTGAAAAAACGTTACAGTTGCAGCCAGTGCAAAATAAAATATGTCCATTGGTTCTTCACAGGAATTAAAACCACAACCTGGTTCCGTGAGACACTTGATACTAGAGAACAGTGCTGTCATGGCAACCAAATCTAAACCAAACATTGAGAAAGCATTGTCGGCTTTCATGGAGATAGCTACTAATGAGGTAAGTATTGTCTGTTTCCATGGCGATGGCTACAAATTATCTGTTTCCATGGCAATGGCTACAAAGTGCCTGTTTCCATGGAGATAGCTACAAAGTGCCTGTTTCCATGGAGATAGCTACAAATTGTCTGTTTCCATGGAGATGGCTACAAATTGTCTGTTTCCATGGAGATGACTACAAATTGCCAGTTTCCATGGAGATAGCTACAAATTGTCTGTTTCCATGGAGATGGCTACAAACTGTCTATTTTTTATGGAGATGGCTGCAAATTGTCTGTTTCCATGGCAATGGCTACAAATGGGGAGAAAATTGCCACCATTTTTGTAACTGATAAATGCCTATTGAAGGAATATTTTCCTGACATTCATGTATCAAAACATTTCCTACTTGCTCTTAGTGAAAGATATCAATTCTACCTTCACATTTACATTACCAGCACACCTGTGGCATTTCCTACTTGCTCTTAGTGAAAGATATCAATTCTACCTTCACATTTACATTACAAGCACACCTGTGGCATTTCCTGAAATTACATAATGTCCGATATTGTTTGTTACAGAGAGATCATGTGGGCGCACTGCTAGGTATGGCCACAGCCTACATGATGATGAAGCAAACACCAAGAGCTAGAAACCAGCTGAAGAGAATAGCTAAGATGAACTGGAATTCCATGGTAAGTAATAAAAAACATTTTTAGATAGTATGGATAGCTTTCATAACATAGTTTTTGTTTGAACCTCTGTAACGTCCTCAGAATAATGAGTTTAGTTTAATTAACTAACATAGTTTTCATCTGAACTTCTGTGACGTCCTCAGAATAATGATGCAAAAGTTATCTCTACAGTTAATATGGAGTGGAGTATCAATTTCTATCTATTTTGGTATTGAGATAATGATTGCATATGCATGACTCCCATGATGCAATGTGTCCAGGGCAAGGAGTTAACGTTACTCCCATGATGCACTGTGTCCAGGGCAAGGAGTTAACGTTACTCCCATGATGCAATGTGTCCAGGGCAAGGAGTTAACGTGACTCCCATGATGCACGTTGTCCAGAGCAACGAGTTAACATGACTCCCATGATGCACTGTGTCCAGGGCAAGGAGTTAACGTGACTCCCATGATGCACTGTGTGTCCAGGGCAAGGAGTTAACATTACTCCCATGATGCACTGTGTCCAGGGCAAGGAGTTAACGTAACTCCCATGATACAATGTGTCCAGGGCAAGGAGTTAACGTGGCTCCCATGATGCAATGTGTCCAGGGCAAGGAGTTAAAGTTACTCCCATGATGCACTGTGTGTCCAGGGCAACGAGTTAACATGACTCCCATAATGCACTGTGTCCAGGGCAAGGAGTTTACATGACTCCCATGATGCAATGTTTGTCCAGGTGAAGGAGTTAACATGGAAAACTTGTTTTTTCTTATCACAGGATGCTGAAGATTTTGAGAAGAGTTGGTTGTTACTAGCTGATATCTATATCCAGTCTGGAAAATATGACATGGCTACCGAGCTTTTAAAGAAGTGTCTGCAACATAATCAGGTAAAAAATCCCAAAGTTTGGTACTAAATGACCATTTTTGTCATATACACACTTCTTTGTTGTCTGACATCTGGCCGGAGAGAAGGTGTCGTTTTTTGACAGCTAGCCATAGAGAAGGTGTCATTTTTTGACATCTGGCCATAGAGAAGGTGTCGTTTTTTTTACATTTGGCCATAGAGAAGGTGTCATTTTTTGACATCTGGCCATAGAGAAGGTGTCATTTTTTGACATCTGGCCATAGAGAAGGTATCGTTTTTTGTCTGCAACAACATAACCAAGCAAAAAGCCCTAAAGTTCAGCACTGAATGATAATCTTTCGCCCACATACACACTTTTTTGCTATCTGCCATCTGGCCATAGAGGGCGTCATTTGTTTTGTCAGACTCTATCAATGTAGGGCAAGTCAGTAATTATACGATACTCTTAACAATTGGTTATGCAATAAGAGGAATTTCTAGAACCCCTGACTTTATAGAACTACTGGTGACATTTCTAGAACCCCTGACTGTTTATAGAACTACTGGTGACATTTCTAGAACCCCTGACTGTTTATAGAACTACTGGTGACATTTCTAGAACCCCTGACTGTTTATAGAACTACTGGTGACATTTCTAGAACCCCTGACTGTTTATAGAACTACTGGTGACATTTCTAGAACCCCTGACTGTTTATGGAACTACTGGTGACATTTCTAGAACCCCTGACTGTTTATAGAACTACTGGTGACATTTCTAGAACCCCTGACTGTTTATGGAACTACTGGTGACATTTCTAGAACTCCTTCCAAAAAGTGTTCATATTTTCATACAAACCCTGCAGTGTGTCTTTTTTATATACCTCATATGCTAACATAACAAAGAAATAATTTATATTATGAAACTCTTCACAATTCTATTTTTCAAAGCAAAACCTGTCACATAGAATTTTCCTTTGAAAAAACTAACACTGTACATTTTAATTTGATCCTCTTAGTCATCATGCAAGGCGTATGAATACATGGGATTTATCATGGAAAAAGAACAGTCTTATAGAGATGCAGCTATGAATTATGAGAAAGCCTGGAAGTATGGCAACCAAAGTAGTCCTACAATAGGTTGGTATAACTTGTCATTACTTGGAGTAGTCTTACAATAGGTTGGTATAACTTGTCATTACTTGGAGTAGTCCTACAATAGGTTGGTATAACTTGTCATTACTTGGAGTAGTCCTACAATAGGTTGGTATAACTTGTCATTACTTGGAGTAGTCTTACAATAGGTTGGTATAACTTGTCATTACTTGGAGTAGTCCTACAATAGGTTGGTATAACTTGTCATTACTTGTAGTAGTCTTACAATAGGTTGGTATAACTTGTCATTACATGGAGTAGTCTTACAATAGGTTGGTATAACTTGTCATTACATGGAGTAGTCTTACAATAGGTTGGTATAACTTGTCATTACTTGGAGTAGTCTTACAATAGGTTGGTATAACTTGTCATTACCTGGAGTAGTCTTACAATAGGTTGGTATAACTTGTCATTACTTGGAGTAGTCCTACAATAGGTTGGTATAACTTGTCATTACTTGGAGTAGTCCTACAATAGGTTGGTATAACTTGTCATTACTTGGAGTAGTCTTACAATAGGTTGGTATAACTTGTCATTACTTGGAGTAGTCCTACAATAGGTTGGTATAACTTGTCATTACTTGTAGTAGTCTTACAATAGGTTGGTATAATTTGTCATTACTTTGAGTAGTCTTACAATAGGTTGGTATAACTTGTCATTACTTGGAGTAGTCCTACAATAGGTTGGTATAACTTGTCATTACTTGGAGTAGTCCTACAATAGGTTGGTATAACTTGTCATTACTTGGAGTAGTCTTACAATAGGTTGGTATAACTTGTCATTACTTGGAGTAGTCCTACAATAGGTTGGTATAACTTGTCATTACTTGTAGTAGTCTTACAATAGGTTGGTATAATTTGTCATTACTTTGAGTAGTCTTACAATAGGTTGGTATAACTTGTCATTACTTGGAGTAGTCGTACAATAGGTTGGTATAACTTGTCATTACTTGGAGTAGTCTTACAATAGGTTGGTATAACTTGTCATTACTTGGAGTAGTCGTACAATAGGTTGGTATAATTTGTCATTACTTGGAGTAGTCTTACAATAGGTTGGTATAACTTGTCATTACCTGGAGTAGTCTTACAATAGGTTGGTATAACTTGTCATTACTTGGAGTAGTCTTACAATAGGTTGGTATAACTTGTCATTACTTAGAGTAGTCCTACAATAGGTTGGTATAACTTGTCATTACTTGGAGTAGTCTTACAATAGGTTGGTATAACTTGTCATTACTTGGAGTAGTCTTACAATAGGTTGGTATAACTTGTCATTACCTGGAGTAGTCCTACAATAGGTTGGTATAACTTGTCATTACTTGGAGTAGTCCTACAATAGGTTGGTATAACTTGTCATTACTTGTAGTAGTCTTACAATAGGTTGGTATAATTTGTCATTACTTTGAGTAGTCTTACAATAGGTTGGTATAACTTGTCATTACTTGTAGTAGTCCTACAATAGGTTGGTATAACTTGTCATTACCTGGAGTAGTCTTACAATAGGTTGGTATAACTTGTCATTACTTGGAGTAGTCTTACAATAGGTTGGTATAACTTGTCATTACTTGGAGTAATCTTACAATAGGTTGGTATAACTTGTCATTACTTGGAGTAGTCTTACAATAGGTTGGTATAACTTGTCATTACTTGGAGTAGTCCTACAATAGGTTGGTATAACTTGTCATTACTTGGAGTAGTCTTACAATAGGTTGGTATAACTTGTCATTACCTGGAGTAGTCTTACAATAGGTTGGTATAACTTGTCATTACTTGGAGTAGTCTTATAATAGGTTGGTATAACTTGTCATTACTTGGAGTAGTCTTACAATAGGTTGGTATAACTTGTCATTACTTGGAGTAGTCTTACAATAGGTTGGTATAACTTGTCATTACTTGGAGTAGTCTTACAATAGGTTGGTATAACTTGTCATTACTTGGAGTAGTCTTACAATAGGTTGGTGTAACTTGTCATTACCTGGAGTAATCTTACAATAGGTTGGTATAACTTGTCATTGCTTGGAGTAGTCTTACAATAGGTTGGTATAACTTGTCATTACCTGGAGTAGTCTTACAATAGGTTGGTATAACTTGTCATTACTTGGAGTAGTCCTACAATAGGTTGGTATAACTTGTCATTACTTGGAGTAGTCTTACAATAGGTTGGTATAACTTGTCATTACTTGGAGTAGTCTTACAATAGGTTGGTATAATTTGTCATTACTTGGAGTAGTCCTACAATAGGTTGGTATAACTTGTCATTACTTGGAGTAGTCTTACAATAGGTTGGTATAACTTGTCATTACTTGGAGTAGTCTTACAATAGGTTGGTATAACTTGTCATTACCTGGAGTAGTCTTACAATAGGTTGGTGTAACTTGTCATTACTTGTAGTAGTCTTACAATAGGTTGGTATAACTTGTCATTACCTGGAGTAGTCCTACAATAGGTTGGTATAACTTGTCATTACTTTGAGTAGTCTTACAATAGGTTGGTGTAACTTGTCATTACTTGGAGTAGTCTTACAATAGGTTGGTATAACTTGTCATTACTTGGAGTAGTCTTACAATAGGTTGGTATAACTTGTCATTACCTGGAGTAGTCCTACAATAGGTTGGTATAACTTGTCATTACTTTGAGTAGTCTTACAATAGGTTGGTATAACTTGTCATTACTTGGAGTAGTCTTACAATAGGTTGGTGTAACTTGTCATTACTTGGAGTAGTCCTACAATAGGTTGGTATAACTTGTCATTACTTTGACTAGTCTTACAATAGGTTGGTGTAACTTGTCATTACTTGGAGTAGTCTTACAATAGGTTGGTATAACTTGTCATTACTTGGAGTAGTCTTACAATAGGTTGGTATAACTTGTCATTACCTGGAGTAGTCCTACAATAGGTTGGTATAACTTGTCATTACTTTGAGTAGTCTTACAATAGGTTGGTATAACTTGTCATTACTTGGAGTAGTCTTACAATAGGTTGGTATAACTTGTCATTACTTGGAGTAGTCTTACAATAGGTTGGTATAACTTGTCATTACTTGGAGTAGTCCTACAATAGGTTGGTATAACTTGTCATTACCTGGAGTAGTCTTACAATAGGTTGGTATAACTTGTCATTACTTGGAGTAGTCTTACAATAGGTTGGTATAACTTGTCATTACTTGGAGTAGTCCTACAATAGGTTGGTATAACTTGTCATTACTTGGTGTAGTCCTACAATAGGTTGGTATAACTTGTCATTACCTGGAGTAGTCTTACAATAGGTTGGTATAACTTGTCATTACTTGGAGTAGTCTTACAATAGGTTGGTATAACTTGTCATTACCTGGAGTAGTCTTACAATAGGTTGGTATAACTTGTCATTACTTGGAGTAGTCCTACAATAGGTTGGTATAACTTGTCATTACTTGGAGTAGTCCTACAATAGGTTGGTATAACTTGTCATTACTTGGAGTAGTCTTATAATAGGTTGGTATAACTTGTCATTACATGGAGTAGTCTTACAATAGGTTGGTATAACTTGTCATTACTTGGAGTAGTCTTACAATAGGTTGGTATAACTTGTCATTACTTGGAGTAGTCTTACAATAGGTTGGTATAACTTGTCATTACATGGAGTAGTCCTACAATAGGTTGGTATAACTTGTCATTACCTGGAGTAGTCTTACAATAGGTTGGTATAACTTGTCATTACTTGGAGTAGTCCTACAATAGGTTGGTATAACTTGTCATTAATAGGAGTAGTCTTACAATAGGTTGGTATAACTTGTCATTACCTGGAGTAGTCTTACAATAGGTTGGTATAACTTGTCATTACCTGGAGTAGTCTTACAATAGGTTGGTATAACTTGTCATTACTTGGAGTAGTCTTACAATAGGTTGGTATAACTTGTCATTACTTGGAGTAGTCTTACAATAGGTTGGTATAACTTGTCATTACCTGGAGTAGTCCTACAATAGGTTGGTATAACTTGTCATTACTTAGAGTAGTCCTACAATAGGTTGGTATAACTTGTCATTACTTGGAGTAGTCCTACAATAGGTTGGTATAACTTGTCATTACTTGGAGTAGTCCTACAATAGGTTGGTATAACTTGTCATTACTTGGAGTAGTCCTACAATAGGTTGGTATAACTTGTCATTACTTAGAGTAGTCCTACAATAGGTTGGTATAACTTGTCATTACTTAGAGTAGTCTTACAATAGGTTTGTATAACTTGTCATTACCTGGAGTAGTCTTACAATAGGTTGGTATAACTTGTCATTACTTGGAGTAGTCGTACAATAGGTTGGTATAACTTGTCATTACTTGGAGTAGTCTTACAATAGGTTGGTGTATTTCAAATCATATTATAAAATGATATAGTAAGTGTTTTTAATTCAAATCATGATACGTTATACAATGATATAGTCAGTGTTTTTAATTCAAATCATGTTATACAATGATATAGTCAGTGTTTTGAATTCAAATCATGTTATACAATGATATAGCCAGTGTTTTGAATTCAAATCATGTTATACAATGATACAGTCAGTGTTTTGAATTCAAATCATGATATGTTATACAATGATATAATATTCTTATATTACAGGTTACAAACTGGCTTTCAATTATTTGAAGGCTAAACGGTATGTGGATGCTATAGACGTCTCTCACCGTGTCTTACTAGCAAACCCAAACTATCCCAAGATGAGGAAGGACATCTTGGACAAAGCACGAGCTTTAATTAGAGTTTAACATCAATATATTTTTATTCATCTACGTAGAATCTATCTTACTTACCCATTACGATGGTTTGCCAAGGAGTATGAACACTTTGCTGGGGATATATTTCTTGTATTTTTTTTTTACAAGCAACACAGCATTAGAAGTAATTGGATATGAGATCCTTGTCAAAGCTGACCAGTCAACCCCATTGAGAGACACAATAATGGCACACACATAGTTGTAGATTTTTTCTAATGCTGTCTGGCTTGTAAAAAATCTGTATGTGTCACACGAAAGTGTGTAATGATTTGGCAAACCATTGTATCTTTGCAATGTACATCATCATTAGACCATTGCTAAGGGCATGGTCTTGTTGTTAGGCACATTTGCATACATTTTTGAATGTGTATTCACTTGCCCACCCAGCAATGTTATCTTTGAAAAATACACAGGCATTTGGCTGTTGCTTAGGGCATGGTCATGGTTGCTAGGACCAGGTTTGTTGATATGTTTTAAACAATATCTGCGAAGTAATAGCTCCAGAAACAGCCCCTCCAAATTTCAACCCCATTAGACCATTGCTAAGGGCATGGTCATGGTTGCTAGGGCCAGGTGTGTCAATATCTGCAGAATAATAGCTCCAGAAACAGCCCCTCCAAATTTCAACCCCGTTAGACCATTGCTAAGGGCATGGTCATGGTTGCTAGGGCCAGGTGTGTCAATATCTGCAGAATAATAGCTCCAGAAACATCCCCTCCAAATTTCAGCCCCATTCACCAGGAGTCTTTGAGATTTATCCAAAGATAAGGAAATATTTTTTTGCACAAAGCCAGAGTTTGAAGTAGGGACTCTAGTGAGGAAAGTCAATACATTTTCATGAATTTGTAATAGACTTGTACTGTACAAAAAGTCATATTTGACCATGTCTTTCCACCGGGGTAAATCTTGAGCAGAGGATGTGTAAATATGGTGAGTATGAGACAAAGTTCTACCTTTGACTTAGTTTACACCCGGTGATCTTTCACCTAGGGGTTGTAGACAGTCAAAAGTGGTAGTGCGTCTCATACTACCCTTGGACAATAGTGGTTAGGTGAAAAACATTGGAGAGTTGTATCAGCTCAAGTAATAGCAGAGAAAAATCGGGGGAAGTAATGGCAATTTTGAACGTTTTGACTCATATTTTGAACACAACAGAACCAGTTATGTAGATAGTGTTGTTGTTACATAGACGTGATTTGTCGTGACATAGAACGACCAGAGTATATATTCCATATTTTTTGTTCAACTTGGCTTGTGTATAATATAATAACTGTAATGTGAACGTAGTTCTAAGATACTCTTTGGTTTTGGTGACATTATAAAAAATGAATTATTGTAAATATATTAGTTTCTACAAATAAACTTCAGTCTACCAAGTTTGAATACCGGTATGTATGGAACTTTAGAAAATGAAACATTGTATAAATTTAATGACGTGTGTGTGTTTCTTAAATTTGTATTTTTCAAATCTATAAATAAAAACCAGATGTAAACTGAATGTCTTCCGTAAGGGCAAAGTTTTGAGATTGTCGTTCCTACAGACAATTGTTGGAATACAACAGAACATATGTAATAAGTTATTTTTTCTCATTGATTGTTATTGCTGTTAGTGATCTCCTGGCCAACCACAACATGTACTGTGACATTTGTTGAGAATGTAAAAAAAAATAATAAGTGCATCGTCGTACCACTTTAGACAACATTTCCTGACGAGAAACTATTTTTTCCTTTTTAGTGGCCTACAAAAATATGCCAATGATTTATTAAAACTAAAAGCTACATCAATAATATTTTCAGGACAATTTGGTATCACAAATGCATGTATCAAATTATATTGAATTTGAAGTGTGCATTCTTGAGATATAGCCTAATTACCGAAAACCATAATTATGTAAATTTCTCGTTAATATTCTTGGGATGTTTACCGAAACCTAATCAGTTCTTGTCACTACCCTACAGAACACATGTAATAAATTTCGTTTGAATTGAGCCAGTCATGTTTTAGAAAATGGTGATAAAGTCGCACCACTTTAGACGACATTTCCTGACGAGAAGCTATTTTTTTCTTTTTTGTGGCCAATCGAAAATATGCCAATAACTTATTAAAACTAAAAGCTACATTAGTAATATTTTCAGGGACAGGTGCGCTTTTGTATTGCAAATGTGTGTACCAAGTTATAATGAATTTGAAGCGTGCATTCGATCTTGAGATATAACCTAATTACCGAAAATCATTAATTACGTAAATTGCTCATTAATATTCACAGGATTTTTACCAAAACCTAATCAAGTCTTGCCATTACCCTGCGGAATACGTCTTCAAAATTTCGTTTGAATTGAGCAAGCCGTTATGGAGAAAACGATGACACAGACAGACAGACACACAGACTTCCACCCATAAATATATCTCTTCCTTACGGAAGAAAAAATAGCACCAATGGCATTGTAGCACAACTGTACAGTTTTTGAAATGTTTATACACACACTGATCCATGCTATGTATAGGTGTTCATTAGCAGAATGTTTATCCAGTTACCTATCCAACCCTACTGTTATCCTTTGCACTATTAATGAGTTATTTACATAATTAATGGTTTTGCAGTAATTAGGCTATATCTTAAGAATTCACGCTTTAAATTCAATGTAATTTAGTACATACATTGATGATAACAAAGTGCATGTGTCATAAAGTTTGATAATACCGTATAGCTTGTAATTTTAATGAGTTATTTGCATAATTTGTGATTTTCAGTAATTACGCTAGATCTTAAGAATGCACACTTGAGGATGCACTCATCCTCTGGTGTTATATGGATGTGTGAGCTGATTAAAAATATGCACTTCTGATCTCAATAGATACATTACTTAATCGATAAAATAGAGAAAATATCATTGTATACTAGTACATGTATATTTTTGCATGTCATACCTCTCAGTATCGAAACAGTAAATTGTTCATGCATATATTCGGAACAGGTAGCCCGTGGGGATCAGCTATGAAACGGTGATGCGAAGCCCAGGGTTAGTCGAATCTCCACTAAAACTACATCGAACTGTACGACATGAATGGGTACTCTTAGGTAGGTTTTATTTGAGTAGACGTGGTAATAAAGACAAAAACAGTTGACAAAACAACTACTTGAGAGGTAGAACTGATTAATTTTTTTTCAAAGTTATTGTCTAGTATTAAATTGATTTTACTGGCACGAAAGAAGAGATTCGGTTGAGGTGTACTATACAAAAAGTGAAATTTACCCACCTTTACCCTACCTGTGACCCACCTAACTACCATCTCTGTCAAGGGGTAGTACGAGACAAAGTGACACTTTTGACTCCACAGCCCCAAGAGGAGAAATCACCGGGGGTTAAATTAAGTCAAAGGTGTCACTTCGTCTCATACTCTGCTGAAGATTTACCCCGATGGAAAGACATATGACTTCGTATAGTGAACTAAAATGGTGGACTCTAGTGAAAGTTACAGTGGGTTAAAAATACACCTAACTCAACTTTTACAGAAGAGGATATGAACAATAAGTTCCAAAGCTACGTTTTATTTATTGATGTAGTAACTAATGTATATGCAATATCATGTCTGATAGCGCAGAATTTTTCTTTCGACAAGGCGTGAAGGAACTGTTACAGCAATCCAAAGTTTTGCCTTTACTGAAGGCATTCAGTTTACATCTGATATAAACATATTTTTGATCAATAGCATAGAATCAATTGAATGGTTACTATACAAAGTTATGTATGCGAGTGAATAGACCCAATTATTTTTATTCAAAACTATTGTCTATTCTCTCGCTCACGCCATTGAATATTCGTAGGTTAGATCTATTGTTTACGTTTCTACTAGTATAGCTATTTGGTTGGATTTCGATATCAATTCAGGGGTACAACATGAATAAACGTGTTCCCCGCTGTTACATTTGATTACGTTATTTTATCAAATTCTAAAATCAAACAGGATAAAGGACAATGTAGTATAAAATAAAGATGATAAATTCAGTATCTGATGAATGTCTTTTATAATATTTCAAAGGAACAATATGAATATATACATATTTAGTTTAGTTATTCAGCGTGAAGACACTCTTACATTCAATTACGCAACGAACTTCCTCTTGGTCAGTCATGAATAAAGGTTGATTCAAGAAGGCAAAGTTGTCGTGTACATACAGTTATTAACACTTTTTTATCATAGAAAATTGCATTGTTTTGACGAGACTTTCAATTAAGAAAAAATATTAAG
>NC_135567.1:9661983-9699483 GCF_964340395.1 Glandiceps talaboti | reverse complement strand
CTCAAACCATCTTCTTCTTTTTTCTTTCTTTTTTTTTTGGGGGGGGGGGAGGGGGTGGTTTGTGAATATAATCCGTGATCCTGTATCTTCCAATCAACTTCCACAGCAAGTAGTATAAAGTTCATGTTTTGAAGAAAAAAAATATTTTTGTGACTATTGTGACCGAAAACGTGATATTGTTGACTTAATTTTGCCATGCATAACGGTAGATTTCCCTATCTATTTGTCACTTTGTTATTTGTTTTCTCTTTCTTTTAGCAACTTTGAAAATACACAAAAACACACGAGAAAGAATGTAGCTGTTCACGAGTAACCATTTTGAATTAGATTTTCTTTCCTTTTTATTCCCATGAAAACAAGAGCAACATATTCACTTACATTACACATTGTTAGCGATAACACTATTCCTTGATTTACAAGTCATTATTATCATACATTTCAAACAAGGAATAACTGTGAAAGTAAGCAATAAAGAATATATCTTGATAATTATTAATAAATCTGCCTTGACAATCGATTTAAAGAATCAAGTCGACCACCTTTTCCATAATAGTAAAAAAAAAGAGTCGGTATGTTTACTAGTTACATTGATCTTCATGTAAATTTAAAGGTAATAGCACCGCAGTGCAATACCACAAAGAATTACCACATACCTGTATGAACTAATATGCAAATGAAAACGTTATCGTTCATTGAACACGAAATCACATTATTGCTCAGTGCCTGCCATTTCCTATTTTGGATAAACATGTGTAATAATAACAAAACCCCATGCCGCATGAGTTTCAGTCTGCGTTAGGGTATTTAATACATAATTTTGTTCTTGCATTGTTTTCTACTACATTTCCACGAGCATAGTTAGCATAGAACACTGCAAGCACTCCAAATACCTCGAGTACAGAACACTTGCACTCCTCCGTCATCGGGGTTCTGTTTTATTATAGTCTATCTATACATGCATATAACGTACTTTAATCTTTGAGTTAAATATAAAAGAAAAATGAAACTACAAAATTGACCAATATCCCTCGGTTTCCATAATTTCTTTGAATATCTATGAATAAATCGAAGAAATGATTAAATTTGTTCTCCCTTTGTGATAACAACATCGTTGTCATTATCAGAAATAAACAAATCATCACCTTCCCTCTCACAACATTCCTTCATATAACCCAACAAAAAGGTTGCCTTTTCTTGCGGGACATTCTTCCGAAAATCTGCTACTCCAAAAATCATGTCTAGCATCTTGTTCCCGTCTTCTGAATCCTCTTGGAAGCATTGATTAATTTTGAAATGACGTTTCCTGACAGGTTTTCTTTTGATTTCAATACCAGGGAAATCTTTTAGATCCGCCATCAAAGTTATAGCTGTTTGTTGCTTTTTCTCAGGAATCTTGCATATTTCACAATATTTAGCATAAATGTTTTTCCAATTACCTGAAATACCGTTTTTGAAACAAGCATGGTAAATTATTAAAAAGCTGTACTCAGTGCATAGTGTAATGTTTGTTGATGGAGCTTATAGATTTAATGAGTAATTTGTATCATTAATGATTTCCGGTCATTAAGCTATATCTTAAGAATGCAAGCTTCATTTTCCATATAATTTGGCACATATATTGACAATAACAATGCGCTCATTACATATGATGATTCAATTTGTATTGTTATGACTAATTTGCATAATTAATGATTTTCTGTAATTAGGCTGTCTCAAGAATGCAAGCTTCGAATGTCATATACTTTTGTGCGTTTATTAATGATAACAAAGTTCACGTTTGTTATAGTTTTTCGTATTAACAAGTTATTTGCATAATTAATGACTTTTGATAAGTTTGCCATATCTTAGAATGCAAGCTTCAAATTCATATATTTTGGTACCTCATAAAACTTCCCATAACAAAGTGCATTTGTACACTAAAGCTTATAGATGTAGCTTTTAGTTTTAATGGGAAATTTGCATTATGACGTATAATTTGCATAAATAATCATTTTTAATAATTAAGCAATGTCTTAATAAAATGCATTTGTAAATTTCAGATAGTTTAGTACATGCATTGATAGAAAAGAAGTCCATGTGTCCTTTAAAGCTTGTTGATATAGCTTATAATCTTAGTCAGTAGTTCATTTGCATAATTAATGAGTTTTTGATGATTAGGCAATATCTTAAGAAGGCAAGGCCAAATTTCATACACTTTCATATAGTTTAATAGTTCATTGTAGGATAAAAAGTTAAATTCTTTTAGTTTGAGAATGAAGTTTTTTTAGTCACTGTAGTTTTCATCCTTCAAAAACTATTTTATTTTAATAGATGACTGGTGTCTGTACCCCTAAATACAAATACTTCTTTTAAAAATGTAAAACATATAGTAAATGTGTAGCACTAAAATACAATAAAGTGTCATTAAGAGAACTAATTTTCTTCACTACATCTGTATTCATAGCACTACATACTACTACATACAGGCTTTATATTCATAGCACTACATACTGCTACACACTGGCCTTGTATTCATGCCACTACATTCTACTACACACTGGCTTTGTATTCATAGCACTACATACTACTACATACTGACTTTGTATTCATAGCACTATATACTACTACATACTGGCTTTGTATTCATAGCACTACATACTACTACACACTGACTCTGTATTCATAGCACTACATACTACTACACACTGGCTTTGTATTCATAGTACTACATACTACTACATACTGGCTTTGTATTCATAGAACTACATACTACTACATACTGGCTTTGTATTCATAGCACTACATACTAATACATATTGACTTTGTATTCATAGCACTACATACTACTACATACTGGCTTTGTATTCATAGCACTGCATACTACTACATACTGGCTTTGTATTCATAGCACTACATACTAATACATACTGACTTTGTATTCATAGCACTACATACTACTACATACTGGCTTTGTATTCATAGCACTGCATACTACTACATACTGACTTTGTATTCATAGCACTACATACTGGCTTTGCATTCATAGCACTACATCCTACTATATACTGGCTTTGTATTCATAGCACTACATACTACTACATGCTGGTTTTGTATTCATAGCTCTACATACTAATACATACTGCCTGAAACAGTTATTCAATTTTGACAATTTAGTTAACGTGGAGGCGGGGGGGGGGGGAGTTCTAAGGCCTAACTATAAGAATTTAGTTTTTTTATCCTACATTGAATTATCGATCTGAGAAGCGACCTTAAGGCAATAGATCATATGTCAGGTCATTTTCCGGCCGCAAGGGGGCGGGCTTCGATATCATTCTCTGGCCTTGCGGTATTTGCATGTATAATTAGATAGATAGGGAGTGGTTGCATGGACTGAAATATTCATTGACAAGTCAAGATGACGTCAGGCATGAGAGGGGGAAGCGGAAGACCAATTCCACACAAAAATGAGTGATTCTAAGCAGCTATTAATTTGGATATTTACCTGAACCAATTCGTAAGAGGAGTAAACCATCCTTTTGTATCCAGTCACACAACATTCGTACAGTTGCAACTTGATCTTTAAAGTAATAAATGCTGTGAAGCGAATGTATTACGTCATATGTGATACTCTGGTCTCCATTCTCTTTCTTCTTGTCAGCAATGAACTTCTCCATAGTCTGAAGATGTGGAATAAATGTGACTCCTTTCCATTCCTTTTTCTTTAATTCAATTAGGATCTTGACATCATTAAGATATTTTTCAGCAGGTTCCACCAAATCATAAACTATCTTTGAATATCGACCAATAAGGGCATTGATAATAGGGACATCATTATTCCCTGCACAAAATATATATATATATATATATATATATATATATATATATATATATATATATATATATATATATATATATATATATATATATATATATATATATATATATATATATATATATATATATATATATATATATATATATATATATAGTTTTGGTAGTACTGGAACTCTTTCTTGGTTGTAACTCGGAGTTTCACGCATGGTGCGATCATCAGACACCTGATGATCGCACCATGCGTGAACCTCCGAGTTACACCCAAGAAAGAGTTCCCGTACTACCAAAACTATTACGCTCTGCCACTGCGGTATAGAGCACTGTCTTAGCAGTTTGATACTCACCGAGTTATATATATATATATATATATATATATATATATATATATATATATATATATATATATATATATATATATATATATATATATATATATATATATATATATATATATAATTTTTAAAGAAAATACCATGGAAGTACTGCACCTACAATGTGGGAATTAGAAACTTTGGGTACAAGTTGTTTGTTCCAAGATACATCTTACATACCATTCATAGAGGGCGTATTCGTCTATGTTCTGTACACTTATAAGACTTAGTGTTGACACAGAGACCTTTATTTTGGAACGTAAATGCTCCCATACAACGTAGTCTTGGTTCCCCAGACTCTCACCGCTGAGGGCTCTTCTACGAGACCACCCAGACAACAGGTACTCATACACTCACTTCTTGTTTACTTTTTATTTACATTTTTAACCGACAATCACATTTTAAGTTGTAACATTTTACTTACCATTGCCACATCCAATGGACAGAACACGTAGTTTCTTCTGTGTGTCAACAGACAGACTACCAAACACCTCGTTCATAGCGCCCTCACTCTTTTCATTACATGCAGCGAGACCATTTTTCAAACAAACGTCATACCTGGAGGGATACTCCTTGTGACGCAATACTGAGGCTTCTTCCTGGTTGATTACATCTGCCATTATTAAAGCTGCACTAACTGTAAGGGCTAACAAAAACGTTGTGTGGTTTCGAATACACTCAATTTTAGAATAAGTGGGGTAGGTAGATGTTTACTTTATTTGTATTTATATATATTTTTCCGTGTGTGAGTGTCTTGTTCTGGTAGTTATGCTTTCCGTTTTTGTCCATATGGTCTCTGTACATGTTATCGGTTTCTTCTCATCAGATGTACAGCCATTACAGATTGGAAGAACAGTTTTATATTGTTTTTTTAAGTTAATGTAAGTTTCCGCATCCACTGTTTCTTGCAAGTCTTTACAATGTTTGCGATTTTATTATTTTCTTCTCGAATACGTAATAAAATATTTAGGGACGGCAGTGAAAAACTAGGTGGGGTAGGGTAACTGGAACCATACATTTTTTTTTGTAACCACAGTATTATCATTTTTGGATCAGAAAACCAAAAATACCTTTATTGAAAAGTATTAAAGTGGACACTTGATAGCAAAATTATGTTTAATTTGCATATTTTTATGAATAAAACAACTTTACTATGTTTTCCTATTTGACAAACGAATGTGAAACAACATATACCAAGTCCTTGTACGTACCTCAGTAAATTGCCAAAAAATTAAAAAAAGATGTGTAAAATCTTTGATATTGTATGTACAATAACAAACTTTTCAGTCATTTTCTAGCTTCTTGAAATTTGTTAAGTTGCAAACAAGGACTTGGCATATGCATAGACCTTCCGGTCTATGGTATATGTTGCTTTTGCCAGGTAGGTAAACAAAGTAAAGTTGTTTTAGGGAGCATTCGTTTTTTACGGGGGGGGGGGGGGGGGGGGTCGGTGGAATTCGGGGGGGGGGTTGACTTTTACAAAGCAGTTTTTAGGGGGGGTCAAATTTTATATCCAATGGTTTGGGGGGGGGGTCAATTTTTACAACAGATTTGTATGGAATCATAGCAAAAAACAACAGAATTGACCAAAAATTGTACAAAACAGAATACAAACATGTCTTTATTCTGTCTGATCAGGTGATAACAAGTAAAAAAAAGAAAACACAGAATCACAAAAATAAAACTTTCAGGCTGTGGCAATATAATGACATACCTCACTTTTAAAACTCTTTAAAAACTCTTTAAAAACAACAGAACTGGTTCAAATTAATTTTTGAGTCTGAGAGTGAACCCAATCTGATTAAAATCCGATGTAGATGTCGGCTAATCGTGCATTGCTATCTTACCATCGTTATTTAGCTTGAATTGACCTTCGTAGTACATGTTTACGTTTTTAGCCTGATCGCCTCCTCTACAAAGGAGGAGGAGGCGATCAGGCTAAAAAATGTTGGTGTAGGGTCTATGGTCTAGTCAAATGAAAGTTACGTTTTCTCTGTCGTCCGTATAGGGGTATATTCGTTGACTGGTTCTGTACCCGTTGTTGCTTCTCCTTCTTGTATAAACCGTCTGTCGGCGTCGCGTCCCACACTCATACGAATCATGTAGCCCGTACGTGTAGACGACTGGCTAGGCTATGTGGGTATGGCCACTGGGTCTGGGCAATGGCTAACCTCGCTCTAACCTTGTCGCCGAAACTCGCGGCTCCATGTATTCTTGGCCTTCAACCAGCATCTGACAAGGCTTTCTAACGAAGCTTGGCCTTTCTTATTCACATTTTTAAATCAATGCCTGCCTCTAGAATTTGAAGAATGAATGTAAAGTTTTGTGAAACACATAATCGATCGAACTGGTGTGTCTACGAATTTCGTACATTTCTACAATGCCATGTATTTTTATGCCATTTCAATAGCCCAAACATAACACATTGGCACATGGACATTTGTACTACACTCATGAACATAACAGTTTTGTACTTTTCAACTCAAAGAAGTCAAAAATGGGTTACAATTGGTGGAGGGTCTATGGTATTACTTATTAGTATATAGAGCGTCTCTACAGTAGTCTAAAGGCGGACATGAACCATATGACGATTACCATGCATGCTAGAGGGTCCAAACAAACTAATCCACAGATATGCTTTCAACTAGTATTCCTATATACGGCTCGGACGCGACGGCTTGTGAAATATCGAAAAAAACCAGCACTTCTTCTGTTTTTCACCGTTTTGAGCTTATTTTCTTAATCATTTTACTTGCTTATTATACAAGCGAGGGAATTCGGGTTTCCTTTATCGGATAAATTAAGTCAAGGACAAGAAACAATGGTTGGAATTTCCCAACAGTTGAACGGCCAGCGAACACTGCTTCATTGTAAATGGGATACAGGTTGACAAAAATTGCAATTTTGACAGATATTAGCAAACAATTGGAATTAAATTTCAGCAAAGTTGAACAATACGAATTTGACATTTTTAGTTATGATGACAGCGGTGAAAAAAACACCGAAAAAAACAACAATTGCTTTGTAAAAATTGAAAAATATGAAAAATATGACATATTAATATACACACGTATCAAATTTCATCATAACATAAACAGACAAAATGTTAATGTTTTTGCTGATATGTTGAATATATAAAGAACAAACTGTGCAAATATGGAGTCAATACGTTCATTTTTAACAAAGTTATGACATTTTTACTAAGTAAAGTATGGGGTTGAAAAATAGCCTGTGCAACAACCTTAATTATTTCTCTTTGCTATAATGTAATTTGCATACATAGCCCCAGTGTGTATATATATATATATGTGTGTGTGTGTGTGTGTGTGTGTGTGTACACAATATATACACATATACCGGTATCCATCCATACATATACATATACATATTCTAAGGGAAATGACCCTGGCCAAGTAAAGGAAGAAAAGGACAATAAACTCAACTTTTAAATTGTTTTTATTATAATCTTTATTGCATATGATACAGATCATACCATCACCTTTCAATTTGTAATTCAATGATAACGTTACAAATACCAAGCACCAAGGAATTGATAACGTTACAAATACCAAGCACCAAGGAATTGATAACGTTACAAATACCAAGCACCAAGGAATTGATAACGTTACAAATACCAAGCACCAAGGAATTGATAACGTTACAAATACCAAGCATCAAGGAATTGATAACATTACAAATACCAAGCACCAAGGAATTGATAACGTTACAAATACCAAGCACCAAGGAATTGATAACATTACAAATACCAAGCACCAAGGAATTGATAACGTTACAAATACCAAGCACCAAGGAATTGATAACATTACAAATACCAAGCACCAAGGAATTGATAACATTACAAATACCAAGCACCAAGGAATTGATAACGTTACAAATACCAAGCACCAAGGAATTGATAACATTACAAATACCAAGCACCAAGGAATTGATAACGTTACAAATACCAAGCACCAAGGAATTGATAATGTTACAAATACCAAGCACCAAGGAATTGATAATGTTACAAATACCAAACACCAAGGAATTGATAATGTTACAAATACCAAGCACCAAGGAATTCAATATCCTGACAAAATTCCAGTGTAGTTGTTCAAATCATATAAATCTGACAAGTTTACACCAACCAAATTAAGACTGACCAGACTGACAAAATGAAATTAATTTTACTGTCTCAATGCGTTTTTAGAGACGGTCACACAATGTTGCACAGGTTCAATAAACAAACTTTGTTTACAACAATTCCCCTCCCCCTCCCCCTGAACAAAAGTTGACAAGTACAACATCGACACATTAGACCATGATGAAAATAGTAGCGGTCACACGACTACAATCGATGTAAAAACATGATTGTAAACACATTAAAATACTACCACAAACCCAGCACCATATCTCACATTAGAAGTAATTTTTTATCAACTTATCAACATCTAAGTAGTAAATACAGAATTCATTAGTACTTAAGGCATGACATTTTTTTGAAATTTGGTTAGAAGTGCGAAAATGAAGGTCAGCAATCTTGTTGCTGCCAGATCCCCTCCCCCTAAAGACACAAAGTTTGTTTATTGAGCTTATGTGACCAAGGGCATGAGGCAACAATTCTGGTGTTTATAACAATATTGAATAACGTGAATATAGACAACATCAAAAAGTTCTGTCAAGTTCTTGTTTATCATCATTCAGTATCTTGAATCGATAATTAATATCTAATTATAATACACAGAGAAACACATATTTAACTCGATCAAATCGCGCTAGAATACAAATGGAATATACGGGACGCTGCGCTGTGGAGTGTACCGATTGAATAGCGCCCCCAACGGTTGTAAAATTTACTTCTCTGGCTTGTCGCGCGATCGCGAGATTGAATGATTTGAATCTTGAAATTTGAAAATTCAACCTCCACGAGCTCAGCATTTACTCAATTTGCTCAATTTGTGACATGACACAAGCACCCCTTAGGTTCTACAATTAATTCCCTAGCCCCCTAGTCTGTTTAAAGTGAAACATTGACCCCCTAGCCTGTGTAACGTGAAACCTTTGATTCCATAGCCTGTGCACATGTACAATAAATCACCTAACCCCCTAGCCTATGTACAGTTGATTCACTAACCCCCTAGCCTGTATGTAGAAAATCCCCTAACCCCCTAGCCTATGTACAATTGATACCTTAACCCCTTAGCCTAAGTAAAGTAAATAATCCCTAACCCTATAATTGTTTGCGCTCTTTTCTTTGCTTACTTATCATTGTTTGTTTGTTTGTGGCTCGTCATAATTCATGACAACCGGGTATCTAATTTGATAAAGTCTGTGATTGGTTAACGAAAAATTGTTTAGTGTGGCCACACGTAGCATTGACACAACCAGGACATCTTAATGGAAGTTGTCTTGTACAGCTCTGGTTAGATTCCAGGTGAGTCTTCACAATGTCTGCTAATGCCTGTATGGATAAATAGATAAAGTTATCAGACTATGAGACAATATGACAAAACCCCATGATGCATGAGTACCAGTGTGGGTACTCAGGTGTATTTGCATGAGTGCTCGCTGTGTTCTCTGAACCCATACTTTCATAAGCTACGCTCATGAAAGTGCAGCAGAAAACATCGCAATACACAAGTGCAAATACCCCTGAATACCCCCACACTGGTACTCATACAGCATGACAAGACAAATCCTGTTATTATTACACATGTTTATCTAAATCAACAAATTTCCGTAAAAAAAGACACTATGCAATCACACACACATGCACACAAATCCAGTAACACAGAGACACACACATCGGAATGCACACAGCCAAAGACACACAGTGACACACACTCACACACATACATACATACATACATACATACATACATACATACATACATACACACATACATACACACATACATACATACATACACACATACATACATACATACATACATACATACATACATACATACATACACATACAAAAACACACTGAATCTTACATGCTAACTTAAAACAAAATTTACACAACATTACTTTAATTAGCAAAAGCTGTGTTTCTAGTTATTTGGGGTATATATATATTTGTTTCAATTCACGGAACTGGAGACATATAGGCAACGATTTAAATATGTTTTTGACTACTTTTATATTCAATGAAGATAATATTATAAATTTTGAGTGGAATTTATTCTCAAGGTGTATCTTTAGTAGTTATCAGCGTTAAGGTGTTAATAGGTAACTTGCAAACCCACCATGTTGAATGTTGCATCATGGGAATTGTGATGATAAATACTAATCAATTAGTATTGTAAACAATACTGTTACATTGTTTGTAACCATAAATAATCAATTCATAGTCACCCTGACCATTGTGGGAGGTTTATTTTATTGGTAGCTCCAGATTAGGTATTACGATAACCACAGATAATCCCATAGTCCTTTGCCTCTGAGCAGTCTGGATTGCAAGTTCCCTGTTGCTAAGTTACTCTTCCACCTCTTGTGTAGACATTCACTGTTTAGTTTCTGGTCTGTATACACTAAGTAAAGTAGCTGATAACAGCTTAAGATACACCTTGCAAATAAATTACACTCCATGTTGATAATATAACAAACACATAAATCTGTGCGTAAATGTCTCCTGTACCCTATGAACACTTGTTAGTTATACATACCCACCTCCCCTGCCCTCACCATCCTAACACCCCTTCTCCATAAGTAGTCTTACCTTGATAAAGACATCTCTACCCATCCCCTCCCCTCACCATTGCTTAACACCCCTGCTTCATAAGTAGTCCTACCATGATAAAGACATCTCTTCCCCTCCCCTCCCCTCACCATTGCATAACACCCCTGCTTCATAAGTAGTCCTACCTTGATAAAGACATCTCTTCCCCTCCCTCACCATTGCTTAACACCCCTGCTTCATAAGTAGTCCTACCTTGATAAAGACATCTCTTCCCCTCCCCTCCCCATCCTAACATTCCTGCTCCATAAGTAGTCTTACCTTGATAAAGACTGGATGATCATTCAAAGCTGCTGACCTTCTGATATTTTGAACTCCACACTGATGAAATAAAACAGAGGTCAAAGGTCAAGTCAAATGTGGATAATGTTCTAATGATATTATTTATACTGGATAGTACAATGTATATAAACACTTGTCTCCCAAGAAGTCCAGTGAGGGCCATCCCTTATGGGTTCAGTGTTAAAGCCGGAGGAAACTGGAGTACCCGGTGAAAACCTTGTTCGGTAGAGTCAAACTGAATGACTCTCTTCTTACTTACACTGTGGTAAATTTAATCAAACACTTAATGGGTTGGAACCCTGACCACAGTGGTACGAAGCAAGTGGTTCAACCACTCGGCCACTGACAACCCTGAATGAGTTTGAACACCGACCACAGTGGTACAAAGCAAGTGGTTTAACCACTCGGCCACTGACAACCCTGAATGGGTTCAAACACCGACCACAGTGGTACAAAGCAAGTGGTTTAACCACTCGGCCACTGACAACCCTGAATGGGTTCAAACACCGACCACAGTGGTACAAAGCAAGTGGTTTAACCACTCGGCCACTGACAACCCTGAATGGTTTCAAACACCGACCACAGTGGTACAAAGCAAGTGGTTTAACCACTCGGCCACTGACAACCCTGAATGGTTTCAAACACCGACCACAGTGGTACAAAGCAAGTGGTTTAACCACTCGGCCACTGACAACTCAAAGAAAACTCTGTTTACAGCAGTACATCATCTTCGTTCCTAGAGACACATTTTTCATTGCAATGTAGTAAGTTGAAGGCTTGATATTCCCTCAATGTTATGTGCAAGTGACACTTTGCTCAAACAGTCTGTGTGTGACGAATTGATAGACTACTACACATGCTGATTTGAATGATGAGTGAATCAGCTAGCCAATCATATATAAAAGTCAGATGCACCTGTGTTAAGTTATCCAATGAAACTTACCTCTATTGCATGTTTTAAATCTAATATAAGTTTCAGCCAATCAGAATGCATCTAATTTCTAAATGGTAGTGTATCAGCCAATCAGAAGCTACAGTCTGGTGTACCTGGGACATGTTGTCCAATGAAAACTTACTTTTACTAGTTCTTTAAAGTAGCTGTATGGATGAGGATTGGGTATTTATTTTGGATTTTGGATTTATCAGCCAATGGCTTCCTATTTGAAAAATCAGTGTGAAATAACATTGCTCAAGTCTGTGTTTGTAACTCAATACATTGGAAAAAGCTAAGTATGTAAATAGCGTGTTATTGTTCGTACAATGACAAAGACTTTACACACTGATTAATCTTTGCAATGTATTGTTTTACCAGCAGGGACTTGGCATATGCTGTTTCACATTGATTTGTCCAAAAGGAAGCTACAATAAAATTGTTTTATAAATTAAAAATCCAAAATAAATACCCAATCCTCATCCATATGATCACTTTAACATATTCTAAATCTACTTCATGTATCAGCCAATCAGCACACATCTACTTCATGTATCAGCCAATCAGCAGCTACAGTCAGATGCACTGGGACAAGTTATCCAATGAAATCTTACCTTTACGGCTAGTTCTTCAGCGTATTCTAAATCTAATTCATGTAGTGTTTCTATATGATCATTAACAAATGCTATCGGGATAAGTAACATATTTTTCCTCCCATTCTTAGTAAGTCCTTCAATAGCTTCATCTGTTTGTGGACCTAACCATGGCAACGGACCAACCTGTAAAATTTTAAGAATCAAATGTAACATTAAGTGTGATTGTGTGTATATGTCTGCATAACAGAAAATCGCTGGGAGGAATTCCCAGTACAAAAAAAAAGAAAAAAAGAAGAAAAAAAGAATCAATTCATTAAATTCTATGCTAAATGATATGCAACATTGAAAATACTGGCTTGACAACAATCTAAACATTGAGAATAATTATAATTAAGGTACCTTTTGGAACAAACACGATGCTGTACATGTGAAAGGTGTACCGCAGTTTCGGTCATATCTCATGGCTGTGATTCACCACCAGGGTGCGCCCTCTGTGGTTGAAAATTGTAGACTTTGGGTAGTTCAAGTCCAGGGTCTCTGTGAAGACTGGGTTTATGTTGTTCAATCTCATAAACCCAGTCTTAACAGAGACCCTGGACTTGAACTACCCAAAGTCTACTCCAGCATCACAGTAAATCCCACCCATTAGGGGGAGTTTACAATTTTCAACCACAGAGGGCGCACCCTGGTGGTGAATCACAGCCATGAGATACATGTATGGCCGAAACTGCGGTACACCTTTCACATGTACAGCATCATGTTTGTTCCAAAAGGTATCTTAATTATAATTATTCTCAGTATCGTAATGGAACACAAGAGCATTCATAGTACAATCTAAACATTGCTACATTTTATCGTCTGCTCTTGACAAAAAACTTACTATTACAAAAACATAATAATAAGCCATTTTTCATCTCATGGATATCTCATGAGGTCCCGTATGAGCCATTGCATCCATAGCAACCACTTGAGGGTTGTCAAGCTGAAAGTGCCTAATGCTTAGCAACACTATTGTTCTCAACATCATCGCACATGATGACAGTGAAAGCTTGACCGCGATAACATGTTTGACAACTGTATATTTGCATATCTCGCAAGATCTGCAACAAGACCTAAAATCTAATTCTTACCTTTGACTGCCATACAAGTCTGAATGGATGTGAAAAGTTCAATGACTCCATCACCCTCTGAACAGTTGCAGCCACCTCTTGTGGATAGGGGTCACCCCTATTGACAACCTAGAGAGTACAAAATGGAATCAACTGAGTTAGTAGAAATGATGGAATGGGGGTCACCCCTATTGACAACCTATGGAGTACAAAATGGAATCAATAAAGTCAGTAGAAATGATGGAATAGGGTCACCCCTATTGACAACCTATGGAGTACAAAATGGAATCAATAAAGTCAGTAGAAATGATGGAATAGGGTCACCCCTATTGACAACTTATGGAGTACAAAATGGAATCAATAAAGTCAGTAGAAATGATAGAATAGGGGTCACCCCGATTGAGTACCTAGAAACCAGATTTTGTTGCAAAATGCTAAGAAAGGCTCCATAGTACAGACTTGGGTATGTGTGGCATAGCATGTCATATCTTGAAGTTACAGACAACAACACAACAGAATTGAAACCTTTCTGTTACCGTAAATTTGATTTACAATAAAAATGTAACCAAATATGGTAAAAGGTCAAAGGTCATGTATGACTTACTTTCATTGGCAATGAATGAGCTGAAAATAACAACACAACATCATCTTGTACATCAGCAGGAAATTTGGCCAGTTCATCTTTGATAGTATCAGTAATGGCCTGTGTTATAAAAACATGTTTAAAAATGGTGTTAGGAAAAGCGTCTGTGTCATCACAACGTGTGTACAAGGTCATCACACTGGGTGTCTATGTCATCAAAATGTGTGTCTATGTCATTACAATGTGTGTACAAGGTCATCACACTGGGTGTCTATGTCATCAAAATGTGTGTCTATGTCATTACAATGTGTGTACAAGGTCATCACACTGGGTGTCTATGTCATTACAATGTGTGTACAAGGTCATCACACTGGGTGTCTATGTCATCAAAATGTGTGTCTATGTCATTACAATGTGTGTACAAGGTCATCACACTGGGTGTCTATGTCATTACAATGTGTGTACAAGGTCATCACACTGGGTGTCTATGTCATCAAAATGTGTGTCTATGTCATTACAATGTGTGTACAAGGTCATCACACTGGGTGTCTATGTCATTACAATGTGTGTACAAGGTCATCACACTGGGTGTCTATGTCATCACAATGTGTGTACAAGGTCATCACACTGGGTGTCTATGTCATCAAAATGTGTGTCTATGTCATTACAATGTGTGTACAAGGTTATCACACTGGGTGTCTATGTCATTACAATGTGTGTACAAGGTTATCACACTGGGTGTCTATGTCTTCACAATGTGTGTACAAGGTCATAACACTGGGTGTCTATGTCATCACAATGTGTGGCTATGTCATCAAAATGTGTGGCTATGTCATCAAAATGTGTGTCTATGTCATCAAAATGTGTGGCTATGTCATCAAAATATGTGGCTATGTCTTCACAAATGGTGTCTACATCATTAAAATCTGTGATATAGATACTGTTCTAACCTGTATAAATCCTGGGTGCGTTGGCCATCTATCTATCACACTCCATTGCAGTTTACTCTTTTCAAGTAAATCTTTATTCTTTGCATAATGTTTGTAGATAGCATTTAAACTACTACCAGTAGTCGAACAACTGTACTGTGGATACTGGGTAAACGCTACAACCCTCTCAACACCATCTCTATGGAAACAAATATGATCAGTTACTATGGAAACAAATAGTGCATGTCGTTTATAGCATCCAAATTACGTGTAAAAGTATACTGTTTCATTTGCTAATTGACCACATTAGAAAGGCCACATGCTAGGCTTGTAAATAAACCAATTCAAACAGTATACTTTTACACTTGATATGGATACTATAAACAAGTGTAGCACATAGAGAAAGTGCTTTACTTCAGTGTTACTCATTGTAAACAACAAAATAACACAACACAACACAGCACAGCACAGCACAGCACAGCACAACACAACACAACACAACACAACACAACACAACACAACACAACACAACACAACACAACACAACACAACTCAACCAGATATGTGGCCTTATGGTCATGGCACCTGGTGCACTGATGGATTTACAAAATGGCCTTCTGATTTTCAACGTTTGCAATGTCTAGTACAATGTTCTATTTATAAACATAATAACATCACCAGATGTCACAACAAATCACGGTTATGTAATCTGTAACATGTTGCAATTACAATCATCTTTAATAGTCCTTATTAAAGGGACAGAGGCTGACTTTATACGTGATTAGGTGGACTTTTCACTGCATATTTAAAGAGGGCATATGGATGAGAATTTGGTATTTATTTTGGATTTTTGTTTGATAAAACAGCTTCACTATGTTTCCTAATGTGAAAGAACATATACCAAGTCCATGTTCATAACTCAATACATTGCAAAAAGATGCACACAGTGTAAAAAGTTTGTTATTTTACCTACAATAACAAACATTTTACACATTGTTTAATGGTTTGTCGTTTATATTAACATAATATATTTTATTATTTTTCCAACTAGAAAAACATAGTGAAGCTATTTTATCAAATAAAAATCCAAAATAAATACCAAATTCTCATCCATATGGCCACTTTTAAAGGTACTCACAGTATTCTACTTACTGAAGTACACCTAACCACCACTCGCAATTAACTGAACTCAAACCTGGTATTAAGATATAACCTCTATTCGATTACATAATTTTACATACGTATCAAAAATGTTCAAGAAATCCCTACTATGCAATCAACTGTTTAAATAACTCTAGAAGACAATTGTAACGTTACAGAAATCATGCACTGACATTAAAACAATTTTAAAATGGTTTAATCAAGGTTATTATACACTATAAGTATATTCACTCGTGAGTAAAAATCTGAGGAAGTCAGTTTGTGTTACTTACTTCTCCATTTGGTCAATGGTGTCTTCAGTAAGAGGATGGACATATCGGAATCCTATATAATACTTATGTGGAGCTGTGAAAATACAAACAATCAAACACATGAGACGTGAAATACAAACAGACACACAAACCGTGAAATACAAACAATTAGACACATGAGACGTGAAATACACACAATCAAACACGTGAGACATGAAATACAGACAGACACACAAGCCATGAAATGCACACGATCAAACACGAGACATGAAATACAAACAATCAAACACGAGACATGAAATATACAGATATTTGACTCCTACATAGCCTCAGTAAGGAGACAGATTTACACCCATGTTAATATAAATGTGTCGTACGACAGCTCTGAGTTACAACACCTACCAAACCTACGAAGTTAACTTTTTGGAAGTAAATAGCAGGTCAATTCTAAATTTTTGAGGCACAGTGCAGATAAATATTACATTTTAGGAGCAAATGGATCTATATGAGTGCCTCCCCCTGTTTCTGTATCACATCTTATAGGGGAACCACCCCTCCCACTTACTTGTCTGTGGACTTAATTCAACCAGTCTTTTATGAGTGCCTCCCCCTGTTTCCATATCACATCTTATAGGGGAACCACCCCTCCCACTTACTTGTCTGTGGACTTAATTCAACCAGTCTTTTATGAGTGCCTCCCCCTGTTTCCATATCACATCTTATAGGGGAACCACCCCTCCCACTTACTTGTCTGTGGACTTAGTTTAACCATGAGCACCTCCCCTGTTTGTATGTCTACATCTTAATAAGGGTACCATCCCCATCCACTTACCTGTGTCTGGACTTAAATCATCTAGGATTTTTATGAGTGCCTCCCCCTGTTTATGTGTCCACATCTTAATAGGGGAACCACCCCCTATCTTCTTGTACTGTGCCTGAATCTTTGGTGTTCGTCGCTTGGCAATCCATGGTGCTAATGTACTGATGAAAACAAACAAAACGATGACCTGTTTACTGTTTATACAACCAACAAGTTTGTCACTGACAAAATGTATATAAAATCTGTTTTTAAGAAGTCATTATTGACTCAGTTAGAATGTGCTTCAGGGATAAATTGCCATGAAAATCCAAGTTCTTCAAATCTCTCCAAAGTTTTCCATATCTGAAAGCTTACTCCAGGTCCCTTTAAAACAACAAAAGAAATGGGGGTGGGCGGCCACTGTCAAGTTTCAAAGAAAATCAGCAATATTTTATTTTCACATAGAATTATTACAATATTCAGTGGCCATATTGGATTGTTGGCCATATTTGATTTGGTGGCCATATTGGATTGGTGGCCATATTGGATTCGGTGGCCATATTGGATTGGTGGCCATATTGGATTTGGTGGCCATATTGGATTGGTGGCCATATTGGATTTGGTGGCCATATTGGATTGGTGGCCATATTGGATTTTAAAATTTACATGGTGACACTAGGTTGAGTTTTTAAAAAAAAGTAACAGCAAAAGTAGAAAGAGTTTAATTCTAAGACACATTTTATTTTAAGTAAAAATTTAGTGTGTACATATATGTGTAAATATAGATTATACTAACCTCTGTGCTGGGAGTGGTATAATATCTTTATCTGAAAATAATCTAAGTAGGAATTCGTGTACTTCATCTAATGTTTCAGGACCTCCCATATTTAGCATCATAACTCCAGTCTTTGGTCTAGTATTGGTTTCTTCACTTTTCACATTCTCGCTGTGCCTTGGTGAACTCACAGACAAACTTCTACTAGTCAGCCTGGGCCCTAGCATAACACATAAAACAAATATTATTCAAATTTATTGCATAATTAATTTTATACTTTGTTCTTCTGATAAATTGATTTTAAAGAGGCAAGATATAACTGGTTCTACAAAAAAAATTATGGTTTCAGTGTATTTTCAATTACGGCTCCAATTCTGTGGAATCGGCTTCCTTTTAGTTTATACACACCAGCTCCATCTGTAATTCATGTTTTTCAAATTAATGCATTTGACAGTAGTGATACGGCTAGAGGTAAACTTTAGCAAAAAAATTGTAAAAGTCAAAATATACAGGAGCCAAAATATGAAAAATTGTCATTTTTTTCTAAAATTGAGTGCCAAAGTAAAGTTAGAGTATTAGTTATGTAATGAGTGGGCCTGGAGGGTCACCGCTAACTCACCTGGGTTCTGCTAACAAAGCTAACAGAATAATAGCAGGAAGTCATCTGATTACAGAAGAATGCATTTGCATGACAATGAAACATACAAATTCACAAATCTGCATGACAATGAAATATGCAAATTCACAAATCAGCATAATCATGCATTAATCCAAACATTTTTTTATACTTAGCAATTATATCAACATAATGTTGTTTTTATATATAACTTCATATTCATTAATTTCATTATCTACATCACCAATTCCATCTTTTCAATCAAAAAAAAGATTAGGCAAAAAAAAAAAAACTGTTTCTGGTTAGTGCACGCATCACTTAAATTGTTTGTGTTTGTCCAGCCCATGTAGTCTGCAGATCCATGGGGAAACACAAAAATAACCCTCCCTACTTCAGTGAAGACAACTACAGAGCCAATCATGAACAAGCAAATGACATCTGCCCCCCACATACACACTTGCTGTAAAGTACTAAATAAAAAGAACAGTAACTGCCATAAATAGTAGATTGAGTGACAGGTTTGTTGAGAATTTAAGAAAAAAAATTTGCATCATCAAATGTCCTGACCAATAATAATTCTTTTCTTTTTTTGTTTGCTTTATTTTTATCTTTCAAGTGTTGTTTACATTGTGATGAACTTTATTACACTTTTTCAGAAATTAAGACGCCGTCTATAAT
Organism: Glandiceps talaboti; assembly: GCF_964340395.1. NCBI lineage: Eukaryota > Metazoa > Hemichordata > Enteropneusta > Spengelidae > Glandiceps > Glandiceps talaboti. The sequence goes on along the minus strand of NC_135567.1, from coordinate 9,679,847 downwards.
CCCACAGCATTGTGTGTTTGTATGTCACAGATAAAACACAAATCATCCACAGGTTGAGTGTTTGCAGGGTCAAGGGTCAGCACATCAGCCATATTTGACACAGTCCCTGCACAATATGTACATAACAAGAGATGTCATTGGTCAGGTCAGCCATTATTGACATACATATTCACCACACTACACAACATGTAACAAGAGACGTCATTGGTCAGGTCAGCCATTATTGACATACATATTCACCTCACTACACAACATGTAACAAGAGACGTCATTGGTCAGGTCAGCCATTATTGACATACATATTCACCTCACTACACAACATGTAACAAGAGATGTCATTGGTCAGGTCAGCCATTATTGACATACATATTCACCTCACTACACAACATGTAACATCAGATTTCATTGGTCTAAGCATCACCTATTTCCATTATTGACATACATACAACACAACACAACATGTAAAGGTGACCCTTTTTGTATGTTTCTCATTACTTTTTTCATGGCAACTATGGGTCGGTCAGTTGGTTGTTTTTTTTAAAGTAAAAAATGAAAAATTTCTCTGCCTCTCCTTTTCTTCCTCTCTATCTACCTTTTATTGAATTCCTGATAACAAACCCGTTCCCAGCTTCTCTACACAATTGACATGTTCTCAGTACCTTTGGTCATGAAAAAAAAATGTCATTTCTGAACATGACTGTAGATGACATCAACAGTCAAGACACTTGCTTACTCTTGCCAGAGAGGGTGCTGTTCTGCAAACATTAAGGGCGGGCGAAAATAAACATATTTTTAAATTTTGATGTCGGGGCTGAAAATTGGGGTTGGGTAATGAGAAACAGAAAAAAAATGACACAAGTTTTCATTGAAAAGGTTTAATTCTCTCTCTCAACTAGTAATTATTTATTTTCAATTAATACCCCTTAGGAGAAAGAGAATTAATTAGTCACAGTGGTTGAAAATTTTAAAATGCTCTTTTTTTTACTCATTTCACTTTTATTATTTTTACAGTTATTATACATTACATATGGTTACTGGAGTAGCAATTAATCATGTGATAATGGCCTATCAACAGACCAGAGATAAGATAAAAGTGAGTAAAATGGAAATACTGTAGATTTATCCCGGGTTGGCTGATGTGTGAGGGCGCCCCGTCACGGCATACCTTAAAGACTAGTACTGCACACATAGATCAGGCAAGTGTAAACAGAACCATCGATAATAAGTTGAGATGATAATTAGACCACAAACGAACAGACAGACATGACGGTCCAACAAACGAACAGACAGACAGACCATGGAGGTATGTTTATACAAAGGGGACATTATACCTCCATGGACAGAGTCTGTCAGTCAGTCCGAAGGACGGACGGACGGACGGACAGACAGACAGACAGACAGACAGACAGACAGACAGACAGACAGACAGACAGACAGACAGACAGACAGACAGACAGAGACATTAGCAGATACAGGTAGAAACCACATTTCACACACGATAGCACACGATATGCATTACAATAAGTTTTGAAATTATTAAAACACGCAAGATACAGTGATACACACAGTAGACTAAATCAATAAACACACTGACCACAGTATTCTAGACTGTGTGTACACGTTGTGTTGTTTTAACCCCGCTCGAGGAAACGTGATGCCACTACATATTAAAAACTATGCGATATGCAGGTCTCAATTTTTTACCATGATAAACTCTATGCGGCATTATCTGCACTAGGCGACGCGGGTGGAAAACAGCAGAAAAAAATGAAAATCACAGATCACTTACATATAAGCCGCATCGTACGTTTCATAACCACCGCCATGTTGTGAAGTGTCGATGTTCATTTGTTTTTTTTAACTCCCTAGCTAGGTGCAAAATAAAACGGTTCCTTATGAGCAGCGCCATCATGCGGTCACTATAACTTTTCGTTCGATCGAACGGTTTCGAATGTAGGAATCGAAAGAAAACGTGCGAACACGATTTCGTGACATTAAAAGCAGAGAAAATGGCACGAATCAAGCTGGAAGGATGGTTATTTGTAGCTTTATACCTCATTCCTGTTTTTGTAGACGGTAAATATAAAACTTGCGATTTGAAAAACATCATGTGTTTATGTTAAAGACCATGCCATTCACACTTAAATTCATTCGTTTTTATTTGTTCCCGATTTGAAAAATTTGATAGCTTACCTGTGTTTTCGTTTGAAATTACAATAGTGTTGCCATGGTTACATATTAATCAAACGTTAATTCATATACACAGGTCTAGATGTAAATCCCGGCCAGCTACCAGATGAGTTGGATATTGAACAGAATCAAGGTAAGAATACGACGTAGATGGCGCTATAACGAATAATACTAAGAACTACTGGTGAAAAACTATGTGAATGAACGGACGTAGTTTTTGTGTATTTTTTAGTTTGTTTTAATAATTCTTTCATTTCATCTTTTTTTGCAGAGGGTTGTTTTTTGTGTTGTTTTTTGTGTGTGTTTTTTTGTTGTTCTTATGGGGATTATTTCAACACAATCTCAGTCGACAGACAACTTTGGATAACATTCACTTATGATATGATGCCAACAATATTGTGTAAAATATACATACAGTAATGGTGTTGTGAGATGTGACTATTTCAAATTAATACTTCTTGTACCAAATAGATATATTTGTCGGTGGCAGAGTGGTTAGCTCGTAAGCGACTTACCTCTACACTGCATCGGCTGGGTTAATTAAAATTTAACCAGGTCTGTGTGTATATAAGAAGGGTGCCGAACATTGCAGGTTTTCGCTGGGTACTTTAGTTTCCTCCTGCTTCTTGGGCACTAGGGTGCTCTTGTTGCAACATTCAACACATTTCCGAATTTATTTGGACGAATAAAAACATTCCCTGATTAAGATCTCGGAATAACGACCTTGTTTTGATATGTAATGAGCCACGATCAGCCGCTGTGGGCGCTCTTCTTATTCTCTCTCTCTCTCTCTCTCTCTCTCTCTCTCTCTCTCTCTCTCTCTCTCTCTCTCTCTCTCTCTCTCTCTCTCTCTCTCTCTCTCTCTCTCTCTCTCTCTCTCTCTCTCTCTCTCTCTCTCTCTCTCTCTCTCTCTCTCTCTCTCTCTCTCTCTCTCTCTCTCTCTCTCTCTCTCTCTCTCTCCCTCCCTCTCGATCGATCGATCGATCGATTATTCGTTCTGCCAAGGAACGTACGAATGATGACCTAAAGGGTTGTGTCACTAGACGAGTGGTGATAACCCTTATAGGTCACGAGCATTTTCCGACTGAATGAAGAAAATTATTGGGGAATAACATAATTATATCAGCGACAATAATATCAAAGAATATTGTGGAAAGTAATGAAATTGCCATTTGAACGTTCTGACTCATATTTCGAACACAGAAGAACAAGTGCAATGTGATGTAGACACACGTTGTCGTAACAAAGGCATCGGCGCGCGTTGTCATAAAATTGAACGACCAGGGTATAAATTCCGTATTTTTTTTTCAACTTGACTTGTGCATGATGTCATATAATATTGTATACTACAGTGCATCACTGTATAAGTACATGTACCCTGTCATATTTTCAGGTCTACGTCATACTGACTACGAGGAACTCCATCATACGTCATCACATCCGGGACATGGTAACGTGGTCGGTCACACTGGACATGCCGTACGTATTACATATAGTTACTTTCATTAATGTGGATTTTAGTTTGTTATAGACCAGTCGTCATGGTATTAGAAAACTTGTTTTTATATTACATATCTGAAAAACTATCACGACGAAACACACACACACACACACACACACACACACACACACACACACACACACACACAACCAATCTGATTAAAATCCGATGTAGATGTCGGCTAATCGTTCATTGCTATCTTACCATCGTTATTTAGCTTGAATTGACCTTCGTAGTACATGTTTACGTTTTTAGCCTGATCGCCTCGGGAGGCGATCAGGCTAATAACGTAAACATCTACTACGAAGGTCAATTCAAGCTAAATAACGATGGTAAGATAGCAATGAACGATTAGCCGACATCTACATCGGATTTTAATCAGATTGACACACACACATACATACACACACTGTCACACATATGCACACCATTCAGCCAAAACACAGAACACTCAGGTCAAGTTAGTTATGTTTATGAAAACAAACAAACAAACAAACAAACAAACAAACAAACAAACAAAATAGACAAATAAATAAACAATAAATAAATAAATAAATAAATACTGACAAGCATCAACAAGAGAGAGTAATTACAAATCATTATCAACTACAAGAATTACTATATGTTTTCCTATATGCAAAATGGTCACAATTGTACATACCCCATAACTGTGACCATTTCACATATAGGAAAACATATAGTAATTCTCATAGTTGTAATTACTCTCGTTGATGCTCGTCAGTACTTATTTATTTATTTATCTATTTACGTTTATGTTTGCTGGTTTATTTATTTTTTATTTTGTTTGTTTGTTTTCGTAAACATAACTAACATAGCCTTGAGTGTCCTGTGGCCAAAGCACATTTCAGTGTATTATCAACATGTCACTTAATTTTCTATGCAGGTTTTAGTTATATTGCGCCCTCTATTCACCTCATATCATGTGCTTTTGTTTCAGAAACCTGTCTTCAGAGTTTATAATTCACCGCTGAGGGCGTCGTCAGGGTTGCATCCTGGCGTTATTGCCGGTATAGCTATAGGAAGTCTTGTGTTTGTGTTATTGACGGTTTTACTTGGACTCTTGCTATACTTCAGATTAATTAAAATTCCTTGTTGGAAATATGACTAAGAAATAAGTAGTTTCCTTTTCAATTTCTTCGGATGTAAAAGGTCTTGAACAAAAACAATTGCGAACTCGGACTACGATAGTGAATCAGTATAAACTGTATATTTGATTGTATTGGACAGCTTAGCCCATTGATGACTTAAAACGCCCATGTTATTTTCATCAACTATGCAATGCATAGTCTAGTTCCTATACGATATCCTTATATCCTTACGATTTACACATCCACTCACAGTTAGACCCAATCTGATTAATATCTGATGTAGATGTCGGCTAATCATTCATTGTTGCTTGAATTGACCTCCGTAGTACATGTTTACCTATTTGAGTAAATAATGCTAAAAACGTAAACATGTACTACGAAGGTCAATTCAAGCAATATAACGAAGGTAAAATAGCAATGAATTATTAGCCGACATCTACATCGGATTTTAATCAGATTGAGTAAGACCACATTGGCATCCAGAGTATACCATGCAAATTTGCATAGGATGTATTTTGTATACTGGGGAGAAACATTATTGGTATTGAATAAATAATGCTAGGCATTGCATAGTTGGCCTTAAAATAGTCTAAGCTGGATGAAAGTAGTACATGTGAAGCTTGCAACAATGATCATTTGCCCATGATGTCTCACTCTGGCATACAGAACTCATCTGAACTTGGCGCGACACTCATTCAAACTATTTTGGAGAGGTTGCACACAGCGTGTGTAGGGGGGGGGGGGGGGGTAGGGGGGAGGGAGAGAGGAAAGTGCACTTCTTTGGCTTTCCACACACAAGAAATGCACATACAAAACATACAACTGTGTTTTTACATTACAGGAGAAACGAAGGCGCCTTGGTGTTTTTCTCATGAGACAATTTTTTTTACATGCGGAAAACTTCAAATGCAAAATAAATAATTAGTGTCACACACAGTGGGGGTTGTAGAAGCAGACCAATCACTATGGTAATTATTAGTTGACAAATAAATGATCGAAGTCCTTAAAAGCATCAATGTATATTTTTGTAGAAGCCCATTTCTACTCCACTGTAAAAGAATTCCAACTATGTTTTTATCACTTTACAATGTGATTAGGTACAACATCCTATTGTGTGTTGTGTCTCTACAGTTGAATTGTGTTAAACACATGTCTCAGAAATGAAACACGAAGGTAACTTCATTTCTCCTGTAAACACTACATCCATCAGATCATACACAATATAACAAAGACACAAGACACCAAAATGTAGCAAGGATAGTTGCAGTTTTTGTATTTATTTCTCCATACGCTGTAAATGAATATATCTTCAAAGTATTCTTCTTGATACCATAAACGTCTATAGTTACAGCTGATTATATGTTAAGTTTACTTTTTAAGTTTTCTCGTATAATCCCATGATAGTGTTTCTTTGGGAGACAAAACCGGTGATGAATGAAGACAGAGGGGTTGAAGGTCGTAGCCATGGCAACACAGCATCTATCCCTGCTTAACATTTGACCATTTTAATGGGCCTTCCTTCTGAATGAGCAACCTGAAATATAGCAAAGCAAAAAAGATGGATGTCAGAGTTTGAGCCAGTACTTTTCTTTTTGCTAAGGCATAGAAAAAAAGATTGTGTGATTCCGATTACGCTCAATTCTAGAATAGGTTGGGGTAGGTAGGTTTTTTATTTGATTTTTTTAAATATACTTTTCATATGTTTTCATATGTGAGTGTCTAGTTCAGGTAGTTATGTTTTCCATTGTTTTCCATATGGTGTTTGTGTTATTGGTTTCTTCTCATCAGATGTACAGCCATTACCGATTGGAAGAACAGTTTTATATAGTCATTTTAAGTTGAAGTGAGTTTCCCCATCCACTATTTCTCGTGAGACTTCACAATTCTCACGATTATTATTATTTTTTTCTCAAACACGTAGAAAAAGTTTAGGGTCGGTGTGAAAAACTAGATGGGGCCGGGTTACCGGAACCAAACAATTGATTTTTAGGCCTAAGGTTGGGGAATCCCGGCAACAGCTGGGGGGGGGGGGGGGGGGGGGGGGGGTTAACAAGTTAGTTTCCCAATTAATCTACCAAGATTTTCTTTGGGAACCCCGGAAAAATTACTAGGGAACCTTGGTAGATTTTACCTGCTTACCACCCTGATCAAAAACACTAACTGCCTGGCAATGATGTATTCTCAAAGCAAAATTTGATGCGCCACTGACAAGCACCAATTTGTTGTGATCTATCAAAAGTTATTTTCCTCACACCTCTTAGGGACCATCACACAATGTCACACAAGCTCAATAAGTGACACACACCTCAAAAACTTTCACTCCTTCAATGATAACACCATCTGTATTTACTACTGAGATGGTGATAAGTTGATAAAAATGTACTTCAAATGTGAAATACAGTGCTGGGTTCCAAGTAGTATTTTTAATGTGTTCACAATCATGTTTTTACATTACATTGATTGTAGTGGTGTGACTGCTATAGATCACACCATATATAAATGGTCGCACTTGTGAACGTTTATTTAGGTGGGGTGGGGAGATTGACCTAAGCAAACTGTTAGTTTGTTGAGCTTGTGCAACATGGTACTCTCGAGAAGAACTCCACAAACAAAATGCACGTGCAGGAACATGAAATACATGTATTGACATGTTACCTCATTGTGAACTGTGAACACAAGTCAACAGTTATGTTTGAATCTTTCTATTTCATCTCGCAAGTTCTGTTCATTTGTGTTCACAGTGAGATCAAATGTATTATTTTATATGCTTGTCCACTACCAGTGCCTGTATTGTGTTTCATGTAATTTGTAACAAATAATGTGCAAGACAAAAAAATATTGTGCTCTGAATTCAAACTCTATGGTCACTCAGGTTTGGTAGTAGATATCTTCTTGGCTAGCTTTGCATGCCAATGAAACTCTATGGTCACTCTGGTTTGCTAGTAGATATCTTGGCTTGCTTTGCACACCAATGAATCTAAATCTTTGTTGATGGAATACTTATTGTTACAATTGTGAACAATTGTGTGACAGTATGCTTACATTTCAAGTAATAGAATTCTCAACCCTGTTGTACTTCACAACTTCCATGACCTTGTGTAGCACCTACATAATTAGTCTATCAACTAGCCCTCGGATGTTCTTCCGATAAAATACGACACACAGCCGAACAACGCTATCGAGGATGGAACATCCGAGGTCTAGCGAATGTCATCAGGATATAAATAACTGCCAATCAGAGAACCATATTAGCGACAAGCACAAACAGAGGACAATAGCTAAATTTTCATGCATATTCATCTTAACCCTTTCACCACCGATTCCCTCAATTGAGGGAACGCGCTAGGGCGCCCACCGATTCCCTCAATTGAGGGAACGCCAGAGTTCATTCACCTACCTCGCCGTTATGCCGTTAAACGGCAGCTATTGCTGCAAAAATTGCTGCCATAACTAGTTCCACACATGCGTATTAGCCTTGTTTATCTACACTGCCATTTTGAAAGCATGACAGTAAACGATATCGGGAGTACGATCCAAATGACGAGCGATCGTAATTTTATGTGCGTTTTTCGCTCACAAAATCGAATTTCAACATGGCGGAAGTAATTAACGGCTCTCATAACATGGTCTACGATATAAATTATGTCACTATCTTTGGATATTTCGACAGAATTTGACTCGAAATACATCGTTGAATACAAGTATTTAGCTGTGGGAACACATTGTACTTGTGTGTAAGCATCAAATTCCCGCTAAGGCCGTATGAGCTGCCGACGGCAGTTTATGGTTGAATTTTTGAATGTCGTTCAAATTTACGCAATCTTGTGACCGTGCCGACGCCCATGCTAACGTTCCAGGGGTAATTTTTTGCTATATCATGGATTATTTGGGTTTTATTTCTTTTTGTTACGGCTCAATAATGACTTGTATTTGTATTAGCTCACTGTGTAGAGGTCAGTGGAGGGAAACTTACGCTTGATGTTGGCGATTTTCCGATCGGATTTTTTACGTGCGTTTTTCAATGTAAAATTCAAATTTCAACATCGGCGAAGCAAAATCTGTCTCCCCTAACATCGTTTGCAATGTAAATAAAGGTGCTTTTCGTAGAAATTTCCACTCAATTTTACTATGAATACGATGTTTTATACAAGGAGATGGCTGAGTGAACTCGATGCAGTATATGGAAGGATCAGATTATCGCAACGTAACTTCAAAGTCCCGACTGCATATTTGCTTTTGTGGGTAAGCATGTCGGCGAAAAGCGTCACGTTGGCGTCCCGATTCGGACTCGTATACTACCAACTTGTGGGCATTTTTTACTGATTTTGAGCATAAATTTGGTGATAATTTTTTGTTGTTCTGTTGAACAATGATATATAATTACACAAACTGATTTTTCTGAAGGTATTGGGGCGACGACTTCAGATATTTTTTACCCTTCATTGCCGGTGCGGGGCCGACTATTGCGTCGTATTCGGATTATTAGGCCGTTAATTATTTTCGTTCAAATTTAATACGACTGAAAATAACATTTTCTGACAAATTTTCGCCGATTTTGACCATTTAGTCAGTATACAGAAGTTTTGTAAGAACATGAATGTTGGTATTTTGAATTTTGTTTGTAATATAAATATTTTGTTTATTTGTGATATGTCAATAAATAAACAACCAGTGTTTGTTTTATTAATATTTTGTTACTTTAATCCATATTTGGGTTGTGTGTGTGATATTTGAATGTATGTATTTGCAACTATGATGTAGAAAATTTATTTTCCATTCAAATGATACCTTATTTTTCAAAAATAAGCAACTCTAAGTATTTTTATATCAGTTTGATTACACCACACTCACTCTCACATTATGTCAGTGAGGGGGCTGGTGGACAACACACAATCCCATGAGGCAAGTGGTGGTGAAAGGGTTAAGGAGGGGCTTGTATAAATAACCACCAATGCGTTAACTAAAATGTGTGAATGACAACGTCTACACACTCATCAAACTCACAATTACCATAAACCGATAAGCCATAGTAATGACGTAAATGTGTTTGTCAACACTTGCATCCAGAGATTCCCCAAGGTCATAGGTTATTGAATATATTAAAGTATATATATGCATAGATGGCCCAACCCACCGCTCAATGTAATCTCAATGGAATGTCCGGTCTGAAAATGAAATTCGCTAGACTGTTCGGGCAGACCCTCACATGCGAACTTCGTTCGCTTATAGTTATAGCATCGAAAGAAAGCCCGAACGTCTAGCAGCAAGACTACTACATAATGTATCATGGCTGTTTCATAAATTTGCATCAAATTGTGAACATGTCGTAGGTTTTGCTCCAACCCCCTCCCACCCACCCAAGCAAATTGATGTATCACCACAATTTGGGGTTCCTCATATCTCTTACTGTGTGGCAACTCAACAAATCCTAGTTTTTGACATTCTGACCCACAAATTTTGTCTGTCATCAGAGTAAACAGAGAACCCCCCCCCCCCCCCCCTCACACCACAGTGGAACACTACACTAGTGTATGTGGGGGTTTCAGGGGAGGACGCACACCAAATGTTTCACAAATATTACCTTCCACGAGTCTTGCTCTGCCCCGCCTATTGATTGACAACACTGTGGAACACTACACTAGTGTATGGGGAGGGGCAAGGAAAGGGGAGTATCAACACTGTGGAACACTAGTGTATGGGGAGGGGCAAGGGAAGGGGAGCATCAACACTGTGGAACACTACACTAGTGTATGGGGAGGGGCAAGGGAAGGGGAGCATCAACACTGTGGAACACTAGTGTATGGGGAGGGGCAAGGGAAGGGGAGCATCAACACTGTGGAACACTACACTAGTGTATGGGGAGGGGCAAGGGAAGGGAGCATCAACACTGTGGAACACTACACTAGTGTATGGGGAGGGGCAAGGGAAGGGGAGCATCAACACTGTGGAACACTAGTGTATGGGGAGGGGCAAGGGAAGGGGAGCATCAACACTGTGGAACACTACACTAGTGTATGGGGAGGGGCAAGGGAAGGGGAGCATCAACACTGTGGAACACTACACTAGTGTATGGGGAGGGGTAAGGGAAAGGGGAGCATTAAGATTTGATAACTTACCTTCTGTGAGTCTTGCTCTACCCCCTGTTGGTTGACATAACACTGTTGAACATCCTACACAGAGTACAACTGTCTGTGCATGGCTGAACACTGTGGTGATTTTATAACATCCTGCAATCAGAACAAAAACAAACAAGTTATGTATAAACTACAACATAAACAAATTGAGAATACAGCGCCCTCACTCAAATTGGGGTATCATCACCTCATAGTACCATTTCTTAAGAGATTTGTCCCTTGGTATTCTGTAGAAGTGTAAATCAGGGATGTTTTTCATATTGTTCAGATATCGAGGGGAACAGCAGTGCTGTATGATTAACCAAGTAACCTATACCATGTATACCCCCAAGGTACACACAGACAGGAAGTAGAGCGCCACCATGTGGCAAATTTTGGAAAGGCCTATTGCAACGGTATGACTTAGTTGTGTAAATTGTCCCAACAGTGATAAATGCTGAATCTAAACAAAATGTGATAATTTTCTATTAAAACGAGCCATTGTTATCATCAATATGTGGTGTGTACCCTCTAAGCCAATTTGATGCACCACTGACACACACACTTTCTAGTGACGCACCAAAAATTTGGTGTTCCCCTATCTCTTAATATGTGGCGTGTACCCTCTAAGCCAATTTGATGCACCACTGACACGTACACTTTCTAGTGACGCACCAAAAATTTGGTGTTTCCCTAGCTCTTAATATGTGGTGTGTACCCTCTAAGCCAATTTGATGCACCACTGACACGCACTCTTTCTAGTGATGCACCAAAAATTTGGTGTTCCCTTATCTCTTACTATGTGGTCAGTGTGCCCACTAAGCCAATTTGATGTGCCACTGATGCACACACTTTCCAGTGACGCACCAAAAATTTGGTGTTCCCCTATCTCTTACTATGTGGGACTCACAAGAAATGCCAGTTTTTACCATTTTGACTTACAACAACAACATCTGGCTATCACCAGAGGGCGCACTACCACACACACCCATGGTGTTTGTCATTGGAAACCCTTAGCCCTCTATGACACTGATCTAGCATAGAGGTTTACACAATCCAATGTTTTCATATATGCACCATGTTACCACTTGTCACCAAGGCAACCAATGATGACTAGCCGGCTTAGTAAGTGCAATCAATATTTTTGGATTTATCTTGCAAAGAAAAATTTAAAATTTCCTATATAATTAAACACTATTGTTGTTTTCTAGTTTCCTATTATTACACCATAATTTGGGTGGGGAACCCTAATCAAATGACACGCACAATTTCTAGTGATGCACCAAAGTTTGGTGTTCCCTTATCTCTTATTATGTGGTGACCAGTGTGCCCTCTAAGCTAATTTGATACGCCACTGACGCACACAATTTCTAATGATGCACCAAAATTTGGTATTCCCCTATCTCTTACTATGTGGTGACCAGTGTACATGTACGTGTGTCTATGGCCCTCTACACGACAAACTTTCATTTCAGATGTGAACACAATTTCTTACCTGGACACTTGACATCCATGAAGTATGAGTTGGGACTCTGTACCAGACGTTTCTTCTTGTGTCGTCTCCTTTCAAGTTCTGGGCTGGGATGCAGCAAGTCTTTAGCAAGCTGAGAAGAAAAAAAAGTTGAAAAGATTAAATTAAATTGAATTGAAATTTATTCCACCAGAAAATGAAAACAAAATATACATTTTTTGAAAGAAATACACAACAGAATTCTCGTGAAAGCCATGGAACAGTTTCCGAGGAAATAATCAAAGTCCATGGACCAAAAGTTAATGAAACTTAAGGCTAATTTGGGGTACGAGATATAACAACAAAAATATACCTCCTGTGCATAATGATTGAGATTATGTCAGTCGAAAATGGGTTTCTGAGCCTGTTGATGTATGATTCTTGCCATTACCTGCAGAACTTATTTTGCAAAATGGTTCCAAAAATGTTTTCACAGGTACGCATTCACTGTACTACGATTTAAATGCAAAACGAAACTTGTTTACATGTGGCTGATGTCATCACTAAAATAAACCTGATTTCATATGTTGTCAAAACTAACAAAAAAGTGGCTAAATTTACCAAATAATACCAACTTACAGGCATTTTTCACTGACTTATGGTGTAGTATATATATGCACTTCTGATATATCGGTGAGAAAGAACTAACCAAGGTATGAAAAAATACAATATGCGCAATGTTTGTGTTGCACAACTGTCTGAAACAAAGCTGCGCATGCTCAGAAAAGTCCAAGTTCTACATACAACTTGCGAAACGTCAAAAATTTTACACAACGACTTGTGCAATTTTTAAACTTGCGACATTAACGAACGATGGAAGTCTAGCCACAGTGTTGACATCTTTATTTCGCTATTTTGAAGGGTGCTTCTTGAACGATTACAAACTCCGTAGACGTAAACACTGATCATGCTCGGATCAAAATGGCGAACGCCATGCGCATTACTTCGTCTCGCACCACATACTAAATTCGCACGAAAATACGAGATGTACAAACAATTTATGGAGTCAACTGTGGGCCAAAAGAAAACCTCTGATATTGATTCATCTAAAAGTTTCAGTTTAAAAGTAGGAATACCCCTGGTACTTGTAAAATTTTGACAATAATTTCGTTCGTACTTACAGGCATGATGGCTGTGCTTATCAGTACAGCAAAAGAGATCGAGATCACGTGACCACAAGGTGTTGTCGGGTTTCAGTAGCTGAGTACGCAAGGACGGAATCTGACACATTTAACAAATGTCGGTTTAAACCCTTATCAATTTACTCCCCCTGAAAAAGTATTCCTTTTATTTAACAATTTGAAGCAAAACTTGAGAGAAACACAGTTTTTCCCGTTCTTCTCCCTCCAAAGTTGTGTGTGCGTAGGTTAGTGTGGTGGCGCTGTTCACCAAGGTGTGATCCCTCTACGTCCGTATCGCTCATCCAGTGGATGCTTTTGTTTGCCACAGCAACGTATGTGACGTTGTACTTTCATTGGCATTTGTGTGTGATGGTTAAGGGATGGAACAATTAAAATTGCTTCTTTGTTTGCTAAAAAACAGGCGACATCGTGCTTTAGATAGTCATGCATGTGTGTGGAGCGGGAGCCGGGGGTGAGTGACCGCGGAAAGAGAACAATTAGCAAAAGGTCGATCAACTTGATGAAATAAAAAGGAGATCAAATTCAAAGGAGAGCTCGAAGACTTAGAAATACGTATTACGCCATGAACTGAGACAGAAATAAGCTTATATTATAAAAACAACCTTTGAAAAAAAATCGGCGTAGGCTGTGATTTGCTAATTGTTAGTTTAATGGCAAGATAATGTTTCTACGGATGTCAGTCAAAATCATTATTTCTACGTTTCGGCTCTCGATCTGTGCACTGAGAAAGCCTTCTTCAGGATACTAACAAGGAACAGAAAAATCGAAGACAGATAATGAGAAAAAAATCGCAAAGTAATGGTGTATAATATTTGACTTGCAATCTAGCCATGTATGGAGTGATCAATAGAGATGATTTTCAACCAATGTTTCGGGATTTTTCATGAAAGGTGACCAATTTAGGCAGCTCATACCCATACACCTTTCTATGGGATCATAACCCACCACTCCCATCCCACCCCATCCCATCCCACCCCGGGGTTGGTGGTAAAAATATACAAGTTAAAAGATGAAAAACAGTGGCTAGTCTAAAATTAATATATTAATGCAGGTAAAAAGGATATTGAAAGCAGCAAACTGACAAAATTGATGGGAATCCTTAGCTATGGCGATAAAAAATGTAAAAACAAAAATAATGTGACGGACAAATAAAACAGCTAGAAAATAAAGCCAATTGTATTTAAGAGTAGAATTATAAATGTAACACTCACAGAGCACGAGGTTCCGGACTATCATGGTGTACGACCGGAATCAAGTGAACAGTACCATAGCCTGCGGGGGCAGGGGAAACATTTTGATTTGTAAGAAAAAAAAGCAACTTTTCGAATACATAGCAATGTTATTAAAATCGTTATTTACGTGACGATTCCTAGCATGCGTGATGGTTCCCTGAAGTCAAAAGTGAATGTACTTACACTGACTCCTCGCCAATATGTCTCACATCTCTATTGTACGCTGGCTTAACTTTTTTGCAGTGTAGAAAATTAATAATTCTTTGTGCGGGAAAGTGCAAAAGAAGCGCACACATGCACTGTGCATTTTCCGCGAGTAACAGTAGTCTTGAAAGTCTCCTTCATTTGAAGACAGTAAGTCGCAATACTGTCAGCGAGTGAAACTCAAAAAAAAAAACGACGTAAAAGTTCATTCAATTCAAATGAGGCCGCCTGCTGCATGCAGTGACTCCGAAGATGCACTTTTATCACTTTCTGTATTTAAGTCATCAATTTATTCATCAACTTATAACCAAGCAAAAAATGTTTTCCGATTAATTTATAACCGATCCTAACCGTTTTTCTCATTACCGTTCAACAAAATGTCTCGCAAATCAGTAATATTTCAGGCAATAAGGTCGAAGATGTCATTAATTATCTGTACACATGACTTATTTTAAATCAGCTTCGACATATCAAGTATTTCTTGTTAACGCACCTTCCTATTGTTTTGGCTGATTGCTAAGTATTGTCGATGCGTAACCATGCCAACGTGTACAAGCTTTAATGGTTTCACACATCTGTTATGTTCCTATGGCGAATTTTACAATAGGCCTCGTTCTCTTCCCTTTGTTCTTACCGATGATTCTGTTGTGTGATTGACCGCTTTTTATTGGGCAAGGCTAGTACTTATGATTCAGGCGTGATATGATTGGGTACTAGCTGTATACATCACCATGACGTCACCAATATAGGATCAAAGGATGTTAGTACCACTTATTAATTTG
Organism: Glandiceps talaboti; assembly: GCF_964340395.1. NCBI lineage: Eukaryota > Metazoa > Hemichordata > Enteropneusta > Spengelidae > Glandiceps > Glandiceps talaboti. The sequence goes on along the minus strand of NC_135567.1, from coordinate 9,664,064 downwards.
TGCAACAGCCTTGCTGATAAGCTACAACTAAGTTCGCGTGAAGTTGGTTATGTCCTTCACACTTCGCAGTATTTTTTTATTAATTCATTTCACCAGAAAATGTACGTTACAAAAGGGTACACAACAGAAACAAAATAAGACGAGGAAAATCAAATATGGCACTAAGTTACAATTTCTGACAAATTTACTTCCAGCTAATAATTACACTAATACTAAAAGAAAGAAGCAAAAAAGAAGAGCAACATATTCCTGGTGAAGACCATAACTAATCTAGTCCACAGTCCTGGCTTAATTATATATATATATATATATATATATATATATATATATATATATATATATATATATATATTACGCTCTGCCACTGCGGTATAGAGTACTGTCTTAGCAGATTGATACTCACCGAGTTATATATATATATATATATATATATAACTATTAAAAAATAGTACAGTATCAAGTAAGATACACAGGAGCCGTTACACAGTGTTTCATGCTTACGCAATCATTGGATGACCTTGTATATATATATATATATATATATATATATATATATATATATATATATATATATATATATATATATATATACACACACGGTTAGAGTGTACACTTATCAAATGAAGTGACGTGCAAACAAGTCTACCTCAGTGATGCAAACTTTTTTTTAAAATTATTATTTAATAAATTTTCATTTATCAGTTAATAAATTATCTTTGGCCTCTATTGTTGATATACTGTAAATGTTTAAATCATATGTACAATGTTGGGTTTAGCCTCATCGGCTAGATAGGATATGGATGTATTAGGATGTTTGGTGGTCTGTTTAGTGGTCTGGGGTTGAACATAGAACACAGATAGAATGTGGTTTAGTTTGTCGTTATCTAATCGTCATTGATTGTATAAGCAAGACATTTTTATCATCACCACCACCAAAACCACCCTCCCCCACCGCCCACCCACCCACCCTCCCCAACCCACCCCACTGTATTCAGACAGTAAAACTGATGATGGTTGGTGCAGATAGGTCTAGACAACATTATACCCTTTATCTGTGTTTGACATGTATAGGATTAGCAGTCCTCTACCGGAGCTAATATTAAATTTTGTGTAGCGGGTTATAACCAACTCCTTGTCTGAGTTGCTGCTGAAGTCTTATCAGTATTGGATAGTGTAAGATAAAGGGGGATTTAGAAGGTGTGAAATGGAGGCTCCCCTCCATGTCCAGACATATGGTTTCTGACTTTGCTGGACTGGTTTTAATTGAACTACAACACACCTTCTAAATACCCCTTTGTCTTACACTATCCAATACTGATAAGACTTCATCAGGAAAGGAGTTGGTTGTCACCCGCTCCGGTAGTCTTGCTGCTAGACGTTCGGGCTTTCTTTCGATGCTATAACTATAAGCGAACGAAGTTCGCATGTGAGGGCTTGCCCGAACATCCTCGATAGCGTTGTTCGGCTGTGTGTCGTATTTTATCAGAAGAACATCCGAGGGCTAGCTGATAGACTACCGCTCCGGTAGAGAACTGCTAATCCTGTACATGTCAAACACCGAGTCAACAGGTAGACAACTAGAGGGTATAGCGACAGGTAAACCATTGTTCTTGTAAATGCATGCATGAATAGATCAAGTCATGATTCGTAAACAAACAACGGGTCAAGTATAGCATGCGTCTGTCGCTCTCAAATAAAAATATCATCCGAACGTTACAATGCACAGTTTGTGAACAAATCACGTTCTGTATTTAAAGGGACACAGGCTGAGTTTAGACGATTTTTGGTCGCATTTATTGATGCCTACGAAGTGTTACATATTGTATTCTACTTACTGAAGCACACTCATTCGTTACTTGATACTGGTATAACTCAATCCTGGTATTTAGATATAATATATTAAAGATTTGATGACATAATTGTTGGTATATATGTATCAACAAATCTGAGGAAATCCCTGTCATTGCATGAACAACGCATGAGTTGGACGGTTGGTAAAAAGTGACACGTCACTGTTGCTTGAATCGTTGTAAACACTATACTTGATAAGTTTAGCCATGGTTTTATATAAAGTATAACTA